>NC_047671.1:17910000-18210000 GCF_011762505.2 Arvicanthis niloticus
AATGCAGAAATTCTTGATGACATTCAGTAGCTTTTTAAGATAAAATTAGGCATATTGTCTTGTTTTAATAGTTATTTTAAACTTAAAATGTGTTAAATAGAATGCATTATGAAATATATCACAACTCAAGGACACTCACAAGACTGTACCATTGAGGTTGCAAAATATTAAGCCATTCATTTCATCTTTTTTACAACTTTATTTAGAGAAATATTTTGTAAACATTATGTTTCTGTCATAAAGGTTTATATCCATATTTTGGGATATAATTTTTATGATGCTTTTGCATATTGTACAGGAGTCTCCTTTATGGAAGACAAATAATAGCTTGTCCCTGCATGCTCACAAAAGGACATCTTCAGAAAATTGGAATCATACTTAGAAAATTCTGTTGATCTAACATCTTTTGTCTCTTTTGGAGTAAGTTTTATATCGTAGCTACTGTCCTAACTTTGAAGAGCACTCTTTCATTATAAACATTACAGATATCAAGTAGAATATGAATAAAATTAGTGTGTAGGGATATGTTTATCTTGTAATATCAAATCACAAAGGGAATATACTTTATTGTTACCTTGAATAATCACATTATTTAAGATTATTTAATGAGTTAACTTTCAATAATTTTAGATAGAGGAAAAATAAAGGATACTACTGTTTGAATGAGGTTCATACTAACTCTATTTTTTAGTACCTTGTTAATTTACAGAAACTATGTTGAAATATTTGTTAGCTTATCAGAATGGCCATGTGTTTTAATTTCTCATAGAGCTTAACTGATTTTCCACATACCAATATATATTTTATGAAAATATTTATCATAATTTATTGCCTATACATATCCAATTAAAATGTCTATCATAAGTAATTATATTTTACATATATATTTTTCTCATTATGTCATACATTAAAAGAATTTGGATTATGTCTAATATTTCTACCTTATCCTATATTCTATCATATTGACATATCCTATTGTCATGGCCTGTTCTGTTGTCAACTTGAAACAGTCTAGACTCTCAGAAGAGGAAACTACAACTGAGAAAATGCCTCCATAAGGTTGTCCATAAGGCTTATGCTTGTAAGGCATTTTCTTGATTAAAGATTGATGTGGGGATATCCATGCTCATGGCAGGCAGTGCCAACCCTGGGCAAGTGGTCCTAGGATGTACAAGAAGGCAAACTGAACAAGTACTACCAGTAATCAATACTCTTTATGCCCTCTTCATTCTCTGAGTACACTCAGTGATATAGTATACCATGAGAATTATAATCTAAAATAAACACTTTTCTCCACAAGTTGTTTTTGGTCATGGTGTTTTATCATAGCAATAAAATCCTAAATAATAAAACCAAAGCAGAGCAAAAAAGACCTATATTCCAAACATGTGAGATGCTGCATAAATATCTATATTAATTGAACAAGTATCAATATCATTTAGGGATACCCATAGTCAAATTTCAAAGTGATGATGTAACATCATCATGTTACAACAAAATGTAACAATCATGTCAATTTAGTAGTAAAATACATTATTGCTGTATACTGTCTCTTTTTAAAAAATGTTAGAGTATTGTCGACATTCACTAATATCCAATATCACTTGAGAACTTAGGTACTCATCATAATAAGAATCTTTACGCATTATTTCTCATTAAGTCTTTTAATACCCTATGTAATTGTTCCCAACTTTATCTTCATTATACATCTGAGGAAGTAGAGGTTTACAGTCTTATAGCTAGAATCTAGTGTAGACTAGAATCTTAGCTACTTCCTAGTTTGAATACAGCACTATCTGGCATGTCAATTTAATTAGGACTATGAATCTAGTGGATGATAGAACATGGTGTGAAAACCTATTTCCCAACACTTGAGCTTATATGTCTTCAATCCAGATTGCTGTCTTCTTTCCTTTAATAATACCATATTTTAACAACATCAACAAATAATAGACCACATATATTTTTAGTCACGCTCTGCATTTCAAAACCCTATCTTGTTCACCATAGCAATTACTCTCGTTAAAATATTTAACTTTTATTTTTTTAATGTTGGAGATTGGAAATATGCTCACTTGTGTGAGAATTCATTGAAACAAAAAGAAAATGTCTGAATTTCAGGGGACTGACAGCCCTAAACCTGGTTCTGGGATCCTAAGTGTGCTCCTTGAAAGGCACAATACAAGCTATCAATAGCTGAGCAATCTAACCAACCTACTCTAAAGATTTCTGAAAACAAAATTGTCACAGATATTTTTTTATTTTTGTTTAAATTGAATAACTAATTCTTGGACAAGACAGTTTTTTCATATTCTCAAATTTTCAGATATTTTGTTTGCCTTAATTTTTCAATGCATTACTGATGCTTAAGGAGAAATATATGAAGAACCAAAAAAAAGCTATTAAAATAAAGAAGCATCATACTACATGTGTCTGCAAAAAGAAATAATGTTTAAGACATTAGGTGTGGGAGAATATGTTCAAAATATGTTGGATGAAATTCAAAAAAAATTCATTGACATGGCAGGAGAGATGTTTTGTTCAGTAGAATTCTGCCAGGCAAGCATGAAGACCTGAGTTTGGATTCCCATCATGAATGAAAACCTGGGCCCTCAGGTACACTTTGTAAGTCCAGTGCTAAGACAAGGGAGCAAGGCAGATATCTAGAGCTCTCTGGGCAGTCTGGGCAGCCAGTCTAATGAGTGAAGACCGGGTTCAGTGAGAACATTTTTCATTCAAAAGATGGTAAAACTCTATAAAGGAAGACACCAAATACCTACCTCTAGTAGTATCCATATGTGGGTTCAAGTACATGTACACACACACACACACACACACACACACACACACACACACACAATCCTGTAACAAGCATGGAAAATGTAGTGGGCGCTAAGAAAGAAGTACTCTGGATAACAACTGGACCATAAATTGCATCTGTGTGCAATATTTGCTGTTTGATTAACTCTGAAATGAGGCTTGCAGATGATTATCTGTCTTTTGATCCTAGAGTCCCAAGTCCCTGACCAGCCGAGTTCTCTTCATGTGAGGCCTCAGACAAACTGCATCATCATGAGTTGGACCCCTCCTCTCAACCCAAACATTGTGGTGAGAGGCTACATCATCGGCTACGGCGTTGGTAGCCCTTATGCTGAGACAGTGCGTGTGGACAGTAAGCAGAGATACTATTCCATCGAGAGACTAGGTGAGTAGCTCTTGTTTATTCTACTAACAGAGGAAAGTGGGTTCTTTTCCATAATTTTATTTCTTATATACTTGGCTTCCTAGATGATGGTTTCAACGTGTACCATGGATTAGTTAAGTTACTGTTCACACACAAAGACACACACACACATACACACACAAACACACACATACATGCTCATACACACGTATACACATTCTGTCTCTCCTCCCTTTATTCAATGTGGGCATTCTGCTCTAGAGAGCTCGCTAATGAAAGGAATCATTCTGTGAGTATCTCATTATTTGTATTGCACATACAAACTGTATTGAATAACTTTTCTCCTTGTGACCAGTCTTGAAAATCTCTAATATTCATAGTCTTGTAAAAGCAAGATAATTCATTTTAAAACTCTATGGTACCTTCAAGGGAGACTTTTGTTAATTCTTTTTTTTTTTAAATCTTAGTTGTTCAATCACAGTGACTTGTTCGCCTTCAACATCTGTAGAAAAGGCTTTGTGGCTATGTCGTTGTGATTGTTGCATGTGATGAAAATAAGAATTTTCAATCAAGGCAGTAAATCTCTTCTGTATGTGGTTCTTTCCTTCATAATCCAAATCTCTTGTCAGAGCTGGCTTCATTTTTCACATGAATCTGATGCTTCTGCTGTGTTCTTGTATAAGGTCAGCTGTGTGTATAAACCTTCAGTTCATTTCATGTTGAGTTTCTATGATGTGCTAAGGGTTTGTATCATTAACAGAGGGAAATGATAAATAAAATATCAGGATGACAATAAGTTAAGTAGTTGTCACAAAGTAAAAGATAAGTTCATTCTACCTGTTGATTTAAATCCACGTTACTGGTACTGAAATGCTTTGACCCCTATGGAAATGAAACTTGATTAGGGGTGGGAAGTTCTAGTCATTTGCAGTGTCCCTCACAAACAGAACATTTGTGATGAGAAGCCTGATTTGAATCTGAATAGCTAAAATGCGGTAGTAAGAATAGATTCTATCAATGCAGAAATAAAATTGCACCAATCCATTTTCTCTGTAATTGCTCCAAACACTAATGAGAGAATCACCTACTGAAACTGGCCACAATTAGAGTTAGCTTGGCATTTGAAATAATATTCCCCCAGTCAGTTTCAGGGTATGAATATAAGGGCAATCACAGAGCTCATATTTTATGGCCGTCAAACCTGTGTCAGGGGACTCTTGGTTATCCATTATTCAGAATGCACCATCTCTGACAGTGCATCTTTATTCCACTAACCAGACAAGGCAGGTTAGCATGCACAAGCTGCTGGCAGTAAGAATAAATGCAGTGCAAAACAAGCAAAACTGGAAAGAAAAGCTACATGATTGCACTATGTCCTTTCCTAATGATTTTCTTCATTACAAAAAAAAATGAGAAAAATAGTGGAAGTTTACCATATTGTGAAATTGACATTGATGCCTTCCCTAAGTTTAATCAAGATAAAAGCATCTTCTTAAGGTGTGTTCTAAAGAACAAAGAGAAAGGCTAAGGTGTAACTCCATAACAAAGACATGAATAGAAGATAAGAGCGAATGAGAGTTCAACTTTATTTATGAATTTGTATTTTACAGCTTATTTGGTTAGAGAATTTATATACATATACACACATTCACAAAAGCACACAGCCATACACATAAACACACACACACACACACTCAGATGCACACATATACTTACAAACAGATACACACACATATGTGTACACACATGGTACACATGGCATACTTTTAAGAAAATCATAAAATGCAAATGTTGACATAAATATCAAATGAAAGAATATTTTGTTGGTTTCCATTGGGGTGCTTAGGGTTATATAAAGGGGGGTACACGGATCAACTTGTAATTTTCGCAAAGATCAAAGACTCATGTCTGTCCACAGACTCTGCGATGAAAACATTAATTATTAATTAATTATAATATTAAGCATTAAAATAAGTAGTAAGTCCCTGTAACAAAACACCTCAGCCAGCCACATAGGGTTGATCATAGTTTCATGGAACTGAGCACATTCCTGTTAGAAGAACATCAGGAGAGCAGCTTCATCACAGAAGCAGGAAGCAAACATCCTTGCACCACTTTCTCTCCCTGTCTCTTTCATTCTACATGGTTCCACTTTGATTAAACATTTCTGCCTACAGTTGAACTTGTCTTCTCTCCTTTATCTTGTCTAGAAATACTCTCATAGACACAGTCAAGTATTATTTAGCAATAAACTAAGTATCTCTCAATTCAATCAGACACCCAATGTTAATCAACATTAAACATTAACAGTTATCATAGAACCATTTATGCAAACACATTACTACAAATATTTATAGTTTTAAAACCATAAAATTGTCTAATATCTATTTTTCTTGTGATAAGTTTCCATTTCATATTTTCTATTATTGAAAATAGATTTTGTTCATATGGAATGTTCTGTTTACAATTTCCTTACCATATTCTATTTTTAAGAAAAGAAAATTTTAAGTACTGCACAATAGTTACATAATTAAACATTAAGTAAATTCTTTATTAATTATGCATAACATCAGTCATAACTTCAAGCACTGAATTTGTGTTTTAGACTACATGACAACTGCTTGCTTTATGATTGGCAGACGACTCTTCTGTTGTCTTAGAGGAGAGCGAGAAATTATGAACAGCATTTTGCTTATGCTTAATAATCATTTAGTATTTATATAAAGGTATGCATAACCTACATTGGGGCTGGAAATATAATATCATTTGAAAAATATTTACTATTACCTGATCAAAATGATTAACATGTCTTGAATAAGTGAACAGTCTCATTAACAATTTTTCCACCAGATATTTATAGTTAACCCAGTGACATTTTACTTTGTTGAATAAGGAACTGTAGTGCCAGGTGTAATATACATTCATAATGAGATCTGCATGATTTGAGTTTAATTATATTAGACCTCCATATTTTGTAAAGAACTATATACATTTCTTATATGCGTATATATGTACTTATTGGTATATAATAAGCTATATACTTAAAGTATTTATTTCTGAATTTAAAAAATTAACTGATACCTAATGTATAATCTTTTTAAAAATCTCTTCCATTATGTTTTGAATATTAGAAAGATATTAAATGCTTTTGTTGGACTTATTCCTCCAAAATACATTTTGGAAAATCTTTTAAGTGGAATTGTATTTTACATTTGTTTTGGATGTTTAGTATGAAAGCATAAGTTTCATAACATTAACTGTATATCCTGTACCTGTTTGATTCACCCATTCTATTAACTCTGTAGATGCTATGGAATTTCCTACTTAAGCAATAGAGAGACATGAAAAAGCACTTAGCCGTATAGTTTCTGAAATCTCCTGCTTTATTGAAATAGTCATAAGATCAGTGAACTGTGAATCAAAGTACCAGATGCAAGCATTTTTGGCTAATTTCTAATCTTGGGGAAATTTTCAGTATTTGCCATGAAATTGGTCCTGGATTCTTAAATATGTCATTTATCTGACATTTACAAAAGGCTACACATTTCTTAGCTTTCAGGCAATTTTAGTGACACATTTTTAGAATGCTGGTAAAGTGGGTTTTCCCTCTTAGAATGACACAATTTTATTTTTAGTATGACAAATTAAATTCATTTTTGAAGGGAAACTAAACCTGAATTTCTCGTATAAAGTTATGTACATTATTATCCCTTTATTGTATGATTACTTTTAATTCAATAGTATTTATTTAATTTTTGGTTTTATATTTGGTGGCTATACTTGCCAACAATGCTCTTGCATTCTCTTTTTCTATTTTCAATTTGTTAATGTTTACTGGCCTCAGAATGAGTTATTTCAAGCATTTTCTCGTTAGTATTATATTTTCTTATTGCTCCTTGGGTTGTTTAGAGTTTCATAGTAAGTGTCTCTTCTAGTAAAAACAGTATGCCTAACCCACAATGCACCCTAGTTGAAATAATAACCATGGAACCATATCAATTTTAATTAAAATATGTGTGGTTAAGGCATAATTTTGTGTATTACTTGTAGGTTTGTAGTAGACTAATGTTTTTTTAAGTTGAGTTTAAGTCATTTTACCTCAGATATAGAAAATACATAATATTATTAAGTTCATTGATTACTGAAATTAAATGTCATTAATAAAATACAATACAGTAACTTTTATTTCATGTAAAAGACTAAAATATAAAGTCACTATTTTGAATATAATCACATATTGTTTATAATATCCTGGGTAAGAGAATTCAACTTGTTCTCCAAGAGCATCCCTCTCCCAGGGAGGAGTGACAAGGGATAAGAAAATGTCAGGCCATAAGATCATTCCTCTGAATACAACAAGTACAAAGGCTATTATCTTTTTTCAGGTTAGTCTTCTAAATGTATAGGCATTCTCAGGCAGTCTTTAAGGACAGCTTGCACCATGATTCATTAATAATGCATTCAGTCTATTTGTAACTCCTTTCTCACTCTCTGCTCTCCAAGGGCCAAAGCAGGTACATTGTCTTATACCTGGTAAATTTTTAAAGCTATTTGGAAAAATACATTACAAAAGATGAATACTATTATTGAACAAGAGGAGAAAAGATCATCTCATTGGAACAAAATTTCCCTCTTTCTCTCCTCCCTCTCTCCATATATATATATATATATATATATATATATATATATATATACATATACATATACATATACATATACATATATATATATATATATCCATTTTCCACACAAAGAAATAAATGGTTAATTCTCTCCTCCACTTAGGACCCTATAAAAGACTCAGTAGTTCATTCTTCCTCCAAGTTTAGGTTCAAGTATTCAAACAATAAAAATGTTTCTCACATCTTGTGCAGTTTTCTAGAAAATGTCTTATTTTGGTTAAAACAATTCCGATCCTCTCCTAAAGCCTCCTTACTGTTCAATGTTTACAGACAGCTAGATAGATGTTCAGTGTATTTTTTGCCAAGGTCTGTGAAACTATCAACAATTTATTTCTTCATCTTTTCCAATAGCAGGTATCACCCTGGTTCTCAAAAAGAAGGAAAAGAAAGAAAGATACAATTGAATAAGGAAAGTCAGTTGCTCTTAATTTAAATATATATAATATAATATATATATAACAAAATATACATGTAAAAGTGTATATTTAAATTAAATTTAATATATTTTCATATATTTATGACTATTGTTTAAGATTATTCATACTTATAAGTAAATAAAATTATAATCAGTGTTTATCAGTATACTAGATGTAGATCATAATAAAGACCTGGCTTCTAGTATAGAGAGACATAAAAGGTCAAATACTGACATATTGTGTGAAGAGACACTTTCCACATGAAAACTCAAGGTTTTTCTAGGAGATTAAAACCTGCCAGTTCACCAAGAAAAATATAATATAGTAACATAAGTTGTTAGTCCTAAACATTCTTATCAGGTAGCATAGGTTTTATTTTATTTATTTTTGAATGAGTGCTAGAGCTTAGACATAAAGAAATAGTATTTTTATCTCATGGGCTATCCTTAGGGATAACTCTGAGAAAAATAAAACAAAAAGCTAAAGTAAAAGACTGGGGCATTTTGCTTTATCAAGCAGTTATACCAGTAAATTCAAGCATTTTTTCAAGCATTTTTCCCTTTCAGCTCTATCAAGTTCTAGTCCATGTATTTTTGAAATTAAGATGGCATCAGATGCTTAATTGTTTAGGATTATACTTTCTTTCTGGTGAATTACCCTATTTTCTATCTCTAAACCATCCTACATTACCATGACAATTCTAATATATATTTTGATATTAATACTACTACTAATAATAAATATGATTATATGTCAGTGTTGACATACTGCTCCTCACACATAAGTTTTTTCTGTTTTCTACCTTATAAATATACGCATTTTGATACATAGAGGGTTCCTTATTGTAAGAGATAAAGGATATTAATCTGTTACTTTCTAAACTGGCATAGACCCAAGGGAAAAAATGACATTCAATCATTCTTGCACCATTGTACATACTATGTGGGTTAGGTTTTCTCTTAGCTTAGAAGGTTGTTCTACTCTTTATTGATTTTATATGTGACCTAGGTGTACATATATATGTGCTCAGAGATTTCATTAAATACGAAAATATTGTCAATATTATCAATTATTCTCAAATAATATTTTTTCCTGTTTCAAGTGACTTCTCGTCATGAATACTACATGAATATTACAGTGCTCTAAGATACTTTATTCATCTTCTATATTTCTGCTTTTTGGTTTTAGTGTTTTTATATCTGTGTTATCTGGGGCAGTTTTTCCATTGTGTTTAAATCCAGGGAGGGTTTTTGTTGTTTTCGTTACTTTACTGACTGGGTATCCTACCTAACCTCATCAATGTTCAATATACGGTACATGGCTTCTGCAAAGGGTATTTTCATTCTTTGCATTTCTCTATGTTTGCTGAGACTTCAGCATTCTTCAGTGTGTGTAACATGCACTATGCTTTTAGTAGTGTTCTTCCCAAATTAGTTTTTCTGCACATTTTCAAAGCCTCTTTTTATTAACTCATCCTCACAATGAGTTCCTTTTGTTAAGTCTTGCCAATTATGTAAGATCCTAAAACGTGTGTGTGTGTGTGTGTGTGTGTGTGTGTGTGTGTGTGGTGTGTGTGGTGTGTGTGCGTGGTGTGTGTGTGTGGTGTGTGTGTGTGTGTGTGTGTTGTGTGTGTGTGGTGTGTGTGTGTGGTGTGTGTGTGTGTGGTGTGTGTGTGTGGTGTGTGTGTGTGTGGTGTGTGTGTGTGTGTGTGTGGTATGTGTGTGTGGTGTGTGTGTGTGTGGTGTGTGTGTGTGTGTGTGTGTGGTGTGTGTGTGTGTGTGTGGTGTGTGTGTGTGGTGTGTGTGTGTGTGGTGTGTGTGTGTGTGTGTGTGGTGTGTGTGTGTGGTGTGTGTGTGTGGTGTGTGTGTGTGTGTGTGTGTGTGTGTGTGTGTTGTGTGTGTGTGTGTGTGTGGTGTGTGTGTGTGGTGTGTGTGTGTGTGGTGTGTGTGTGTGTGTGTGTGTGTGTGTGTGTGTGTGTGATGTTTTGGATGTTAAAGATATTGATGTTGTTTTCTAATATCCTTAAATTTGTTTCTACGATGCAACTACATGGGAAGCCAAGCCCATTCTATTCCCTACCTTCCTGTCTTAAATGGTTAGTGTCTAACATCATGAAACTAAATTCCCATGACTTCCTGATTCCCATCAGGTTATGGAGAGCCCTGTGCCTCAGATTCTGAGAGCACTAAGAATTTTACTTTTGTTCCCATTGTGTGGTTTATTTCCCAGCCTTATGCAGCTTCCTCATGTAGTGGCTGGAAACAATTCAGATGAGGTCTAAAGATAAATAAACCACTTAGGGCCTTCCAGCATACATCCCATCTCTTTGTACTTCCCCCCACCCCTGGCTGCTTTGGTCCGCACAAGCTGCTCTGTGGGTGGACTCTGTTGACAAAAATCTCCAGATACTTTCTAGTTTTTCTCCCTTTTTTGCAGTCTGTAATCTCCAGGCCAAAGATAGGGGATTCGAATGCTTGTGTGATTTCTTCTCTCCCAGAAGTCATAGATCTGCATGGCTCAGTAGCCAGTGTCACAAAACTGTTAAATATATACTTATTTAAACTAAATTGAAGAGTAAATCCAGTCTCTGTAGGTTCATTTCATTAGAAATGGGAGCCTTAAAATAATGGTTAAATCAGCTTCTTATTATATCAGTGTACCAAAATTTTCAGCCTTTCAAAAATACTGGAGGCCAGGTATATTATACTTATCTCTTGGTATCTACCATTAATCTCATCAAGAATGAATCCTGTCATATTGCATTTTTCAGGAGTAAATTTAACTTGAATGCTCTTAGAAACGGGTCTTTTAGCCTGTGGAGATATGAACCTTTATAACTCCCAGAGTGCATTTGAAGCTCACTGAGCTCAGTATAAATTACACCTTAAGCTCAGCATGCTTCCATCAAAAAAATTCTTCATGCATATAATATAAAAGTTTTGAGTTTATGACATGCAAACATTTTAAATAAGAAAAATCAATTCACTTTAGTAGTCTCAAGACTACTAGTCAACATACATGAATAAAAAATGAATGAGCACCATGGAGTGGACATCTTATTATTTTGAAATGTGGTACATTATAGGTGTTGGTTAACAAAATTCTGCTTTGTAGTTTTGAAAAAGAGTGTAAGAATAATTATGGAAAAAAATTTTAACCTGAAGTATAAAATTGTGACTCTAGAGGCTCAATAAAAATAAGTCATTTCATGGTAGAGAAAGCAAGAAGGAGGGAATATTTTCCTACTTATTTATCCTTAAATTTCATATTCAAAATGGATTTTCAGGTCTGCAATAGAAAGTGCTATTGTAGATTGTGAGATCACAGCAGACCATTGGAAAGGCATGTATTGAAGCCGTGGAAAACAGATTCAAAGAAAGGCGCCTCATTTTATTATGATCTTATAACTTTTATTTACACAGGAAATCATTGCTCATTTTCACATTAACATCAATAATTTATTTGCTTCTTTTCTGTATTCTTATTGTGTCTCCCTGACATTAAAACATATCCCTAATTTTTACATTCTCTATGGGGGAGGAATATGGAATCTAATTATATATATTGCTATCTTCTTTAAAATTCAAAGGTCTTGTCATACTAAACTTAGTGCATTCCAATGCTGTTATTTTAAAGATAAAATAAATAAATAACATTATTATTTGATTCAGTTTCATTTTAAGACTTTTATTTTATATTTGTTAAAGATTAATCAATCACTAAATGGGTCATCTTCCTCACATGCAGACTATTTACTAATTGGGAGGAAGATGAGTGCTAAAAGATAAATGTTTATCATATTTTGCCAAACTGATTATATAAAATTATATACTGAATGCATAAATGTTTATCATATTTTGCCAAACTGATTATATAAAATTATATACTGAATGGTATTAAGGATTGGCACCATACAGAAGACAGTGGTGAATACTAAGGAATGAAACACATCCTGCTATCTGGCATAGTTCAGGCTTCTAAATTCATATCTCTTCAATTGAATATATATATATATATATATATATATATATATATTGCAATGAGTAAAGGAAACACCACACTTTATACATTTTCTTCTTTGTGCATTTGTAATTTGAAATATGACTTTGATATGAGATTGTTAGAAGAATTTTATTCATGATGAAAGCAGGAAAGTTTTAAGTAAAAGTCTGGGTCAAACTCATTCTCCTGGTAAAAAACGTGAAATAAGATGTCTAGCACTGTGCAGTCAAGGAAAAACAAGGAAAGCCCAAGGTCTAGTGAATAAACCTGTTGAACCATGAACACAAGTTCTTACAAAGATATTGCAGGAATAATGGATAGAGAGAGATTGTGAGAACTCGTTGGAGAAGGTTGAAAATTGTAACCCTTGAGATGTTTGGAATACTTTTTTATTCCACAGCTATTCTAGACCTCGTGATGCATATTTGATAATTACCTTTGTGTTGTAGTGATTAAGTAAAATATATTAGTAAGGAGAACTTTCACTGAATCTTTACCACTTATTTCTATGAAACATGACTTTACCTTCTGGGCTACACCAAACTATTAAGTGCTCGGTTGAAAATATGCTCAACTATATCTAGCTATTTTATAAATATAATTTTTGTATTTTATATAAATATTTAAAAATTATAAATCTTCAAAAACAATGGGATCTGGGGTCAGGAGTTAAGCTCTCCCACACCATAACTGTTATTATTACATGGGCTAGCTATTTAGTGAAATTTTTATCTTATTTTAATTAAAGTATTATTACATAATTTTCCTCTCTGTCTCCTTAATCCAATCTCCCCTTTCCCCCTATTTTTCTCAGATTCATAGAGTTGCTATATATTCAGTGACAGATAAAGAGAGAGGGGAGATAGAGAGAGATTTGCCAAATAAGTTTATAGTTGTTTTTCTTGTATATTTTAAGGATCACAACTTTGTATTGGATAATCCAATTAATTTGCAGGTATACTCATCCCTGGAGAAAACAAATTCTTCCTTTTGGCAGTCATTAATTCTTGCAACTTTTCATCTAGAACTGGTTTCCAGAAGTTTCCCTTATCTTCTTTGGTATGCTAACTGCTGTTGTTATTGTTAAAGGTCTTGTTTGGCAGGCATAGTGTTGAGATTCATGGGTGTAGCTTTCCTGTCATATTTACAAGATCCAAATTTGTAAAAGTCTTTCTGGTCCTATGGCACTTACAATCTTTCTCCTTCTTCTTCTGAGACATTCCCTAAACCTTAGGTGTAGGGTGTCTTGGTTAAGTTTTTATTGCTGTGAACAGACACCATGACTGAGGCAAGCCTTAAAAAGGAACATTTAATTGGGGCTGGCTTACAGGTTCAGTGGTTCAGTCCATTTTCATTAAGGCAGCATTCAGGCAGGCCTGATAGATTTAGAGCTGAGAGTTCTACATCTTCATCTGAAGGTTGCTAGTGGAAGACTGACTTCTAGGCAGCTTGGACCAGGGTATTAAAGCCCATGTCCACAGTGACATACCTATTCTAAAAAGGCCACAACCCTTAATAGAGCCACTCTTTGGCCCAAGCATATACAAACCATCTCATATTGTTTTGGGTTGTAAATGTGTCCATTAATCTGGGTACCTAAAAGTTTGTTGTTCTAAACAGTTTGACCAGTTGTTTATTTTTGTAATGGTCTCTGTATGCTGTAGAAAGAAGCTTTAATGAGGGTTTAGTACTACACTTATAGGTAGGGATAAATCTAGGTATTGAAAATTGGTATAAGAAATTGAAAGGAGAATGATCTAACATGAGATCCATAGCCTCAATAATTATGGGTGATTGGTTAAGTTTACAGTACCAGATAAAGCTTCTCCCATATATCAGAGGTTGTAAGTTAACTGTCAAGATTGTACTGTCAGGAACATCTTGCTATGCTGGTATTAGTACACAGGCATCACTGCTGAGGAGGACTACTGATTGTGTTCTTTCTTTGGAATCTGCATAGTACCTTCTAGTACTATGAAAGCTAGTCCTTGAGGAAGTGGGTTGGGAGTAAGGACACAGCTCTAATTTATAGAGTCCTATATCAAAAGTTTGTGTGTCATCAGCAACAGAGATTTACCTCCAACTTTCAGGAGGCAACCAAAGGCCTATATTGGTTCAGGGGAGTTTAATGAATAATTTATTGCTAGGATATCATCATTGTTACTATAGCACTGGGATTGCATAACTTCACTTTCTGTTAACATGATAAAGACCATAACCAAAAGCCACTGTATTTAACCATTTTTTGGCTTACATGCCTTGATCACAGTCCACTGAAGACAACCAAGAAAGGAACACAAGGTAAAAAGCTTGGCAGGAAGTAAAGCAAAGACAAGTGGGTGGAGGTACTGCTTACTGGCTTAGTCCGTATGTCTTAGTCAATGTAATTATTGTTTTTTTATACAACCCATTGACAGCAGTGAACACAGTGGGTTAGGCCCTTCTAGATCAATTATTAATCAAGAAAATGAGCCCAGATTTATTTACAGACCAATGTGATGGATGTTTTCTCTCAGTTATGTTTCCCTTTTCCCAGGCAACCTGAGCTTTCTACAAATTGACAAAAACAAACAGTCAAACCAAAAACTTAACTAACAAAATGAATCATTGAGTTAATTTGCAATTTCTCCTCTTCATGGTGTCTGTTCCAAAGTCTGAATCAGGGAAATGAAAACTATCATATGATTATTTAATTAAATATAGTTACCACTGTGAAGAATTGTGCCTTACAGTGTATTTATTTTATTTAAATTACTTGTTATAATTCTAGAACTTCCCAAAGGCTTGTGTTACTTTAAAAACACACATTTTAAACTTCTGATTGCATTTATTTTGGAGAGTTCTACTCAAATGCATGCTATTCTGAATCCAGATTTGCCCCATTTGTTTTCGCCAGTACACTATTTTCTTTACCCCTGGCTACCAGATTGTATGTATCTTGCCATTCTCTTAAGATAAGCCATGCCTACATGTTTAATTATTTGAATGGTGTTGTATATGGGAACACAATTTATGGAAGTGAGCTTTGTGTAGTTCAGAATTTTTAAACATTCAAGTAAAGGTTATAGTACATACTTTTGGATTATTTATCTAGCAACCTTTCATTTCTGAGGTATAAATGCTTTATTAGTATGTTTGATTTATCAATATTTTACTGTACAAATGTACAAATATAAAACACAATATACAGACAAGTTGTAAGGCTGAAAAAGACAATAATGTAATAGAACCTATTACTCTAAGTAGTTCTATCACTATAAATCTTGGAACATATAAGTTATCTGTTCTAAGATATTCTTCAATTAGATAGAATAGTCTTATAAATCACTCTTACATTTTATAAGATTATAAAATATTTGAGGTGACTGTTTATCCAAAATATTAACAATACATAGAAATACAATATATTTCTTAGAATTTTATCCACGTAATAAGGATACTTTTTTCATTAACCACATATTTGACTACCTTGTTGGAATAAACTTGTTCTGAACCATCTAATTCATCTACAACACCAAATGCTTAATGTCCAATATAAATTTTCTTAGAAGAAAGAATTTAGTGGAGATACATCTCTTAACTTTTAAACCCTGGAAATGTGACCGCTTGCTGAAAAACAGCCTTCACTAATGGATTCATGTTAAGAATGTTTAGCAAGATCACACTACATTGCTCAGGAAGTTATAAACTGCATGATAGCATCCATCCCGAAGACACACAGTGGCAAGGAAACAGCAGAACAAATGAGGTGAACACCAAGAGGAGGCACCCAATGGCAAGCCAGCAGAGGAAACAAGGTGAAGACCAATGGGAGACTGGTGTGATGTAGTGACCTAGAACACTGAACCCACCAGAACCCAAACAGTGAGTGAGGAGGAGTTCTGCCCTGGAAATGTGGCTCAGTTAGTGCTCAGATAATAGACATTTGACCCTCTAAACTTCAAGAGAACAAACTCTGTCGTTTTCATAGTATAATTGTAACTTTCAATACTACATTAATTTTCCACTCAGTATCCTAAAGTTCGAAAAATGAATTCTATGTCAAGTACCTCCCACTTCCTAAAGTAGGACAGCCTGAGAATGCCAAGACATGGTGGGGTCTAGGTGATAAGATGATGGGAAGCAGCCATTAAGACTTTCAGCAGAGATGTTACCTCAGCCGTCTAGAAGAACTTTCTTTCAGTTGGTCAACTTCATCTTTTCAGTTAAATCCCAGAAAACTCACTCATGCCAGGAAATGAATACAGAATTTACACCAGCCTTATTTTATTGTTGGAAGATTTTTGGTTTCTCAAAAGAAATAAAAAGGGAAAAAAACATGAATAAAACACAGTGGTTGCCGTACAGAGACTGTTGTCCTGAGAATACAGCTCAATTAGAACAAAGTAAACAAAATCTTGTAGAAGTATAGAAAGCTAAGGATTTTACCCTGAAGAGGAAAGGGGATTTATCCACATGATAATGTTATTGACAAGGATTGCATACCAATTAGTCATGTCTGAGCAGAAATTAATAAATACTCTAATAGTATAAAGCAGAATTATAGTATGGAAAGGAGAAGTTGCAGATTTGAAACAGAAACTTACCAATTTTTATTATATAATTGACCCTACCTCTTTCTACATTGCTGTCTTTTTCTAACACAATATTTCATACTTATGAATACTTCATTATCTAAGTGCTAATTTCTTTAATTATTTTGATTATGGAAATAATAGGCCCATATGTAAACATAAAAAAGCAGTAGCCAACATCAAACTAAATGGAGAAAAACTTGAAACAATCTCACTAAAAACATTGACCAGAGAAGGCTGCCACGCTCTCCCTATCTATTCAATATAGTACTTGAAGTTCTAGCTAGAGCAAATAGACAACATGCAACAGCTTCTTGTTCTTCACATCCATGCCGCCAAATTAAAGATAATGATTAAAAACTTGAAGTCTACGCATATTGTATGAGTGTGTGCTTGTTTCCATGAGTGGGTTCGGGCATGTATGTAACATGAGCTACACATGGAAGACATAGAACAGCTTTCAGGAGTCCATTCTCATCTGTATGACATGCCCTATGCATGGAGGTCGGAGAATAGCTTTCCGGTGTCATTTCTTGCTTTTCTACTTTGTGTGAGACAAGGGTCCCTTCTCTTCTGTGCATACCACAGTAACTGACCCAAGAGGATTCAGAGGCTATCCTGCCTCAGCCACTATCTCCCTATAGGAACATATGAGATTACAAAAATATCTTTATGCAAAGGCTGGAAATCCAGGTCAGACTTGTGTGGCACATGATGTCACCTATTAAGACATCACAGACTAACGATGCTTGCAAAACTTAAGTAGACTATATCATTTGTAATCACTTGGCATATCTTATTAATTTTTCTTCATCATTATAGAGAAATCATCTCAGGTTTTTGTTTTGTTTGTTAGTTTATTTATTTCTGGGAAAACAGAGGTTCAAATTGACTAGAAAATGCTGACTTTATTCTGCTGTAATGTTTAAACAAGAAATATGCACAAATTTTCTAAATAAGAAGAAAGAAATGTAAACAAAAAAAGAAAACTTACAATTGAACTCTTTCTACATAGTTAAAATTAATGGTGATGGTGATATATGTGAAATATTTTAATATTTTCCTTAAATTATTTTCTTGTTCTTCTTTGGATACACATGTCAGTAATGTCATAACATCTCACTTTTTCCAGATTTCTCAACTTCTTTTCCTACAGACACAATTTCTAACTTAAAAATTATGTAGGTTAAGCATTAAGTTTTGAACTTTTAAAATTGTCTTTCTTATATGCACACTTGTATACATACTTTCTCTAAAAAATATAGAAAGCCAAACCACATTGTACAGACATCCACTGTGCCACCAGGTTTAAAAAAAAAAAAAAAAAAAAAAAAAACTCTGTTTAGCAAACTCTGAATTCTCTTTTCAAGGATAAATAAAAAACAAAGCAAGACAAACAAACCAAAATGAAACTCCTTTTATTTTCCTGTGTGAGCAATAATAAATAAATGCATGATGGTAGCCCCATTAGTCCATTGCTAGGTTTAATGGTTTAGGATAGGATCAGTTGAGAAACCACTATGGCTGATGGGTAAAGGATGAGACCAGGGATGTGTGAGTGTTCTAGTCCTGAGCACTGCTAAAACAGCCATTAATCAAGTGCTAACCTTACTATTTCTAATCATAAGCAAGAGCGCAGCACGGTAGAAATGAGCCTTCTTGTTAGAATTATTCATTTGAGAATCAGTCAACCACAGGCTTCCCTGACATCTAAAAGGCTGAGCGAACAGTGGGTGATTGCTCAGGAAATTTATGAGACCGACATGAGTATTTTTCACATCCCACAAAAGAAATACAACAAATGCTTTGCTGACAGAGCTCTAGTCATTACAGATTTTATATTCCAGTTTACTGAGCAGGGAGTTCTCTGAGGCAGATGGCTTGCTTCATCATGGAAGCTTTCTTGAGGACAGATCACTTAGAGAAAACTACAGAGATGTACTTTTATCCTGACTCTCAGCAATAGGCTGTTGGCAAAGGTGTTTTATTTTTCTGAGTTTCTTTTTTAAACTTTTAGTTTCCTTTATTTATCCAACATTTTTCCCTTAACTGAGTAAATAGCTTTTAAGTTTTGTCTATATGCCAATGACTGTGGTAGGTGCTGGGAAGGTTTATAAGAAAGAAAGAAAGAAAGAAAGAAAGAAAGAAAGAAAGAAAGAAAGAAAGAAAGAAAGAAAGAAAGAAAGAGAAAGAATCCTTCCTTCAGAGTGAATAAAGGTCCTGAGCTGAAAATACTAAGTATCAATAGTTGCCATTGTCTTGAAACATTCTGGTAACACCCTTTAGGAAAGAACTCTCTGGAAGAACTTTTCTGAGTTCCACTTTCAATCAGTAATGCAAATAAACCTGACCACCTGGATTTCTGTAAGAAACAGCCACGCAGTGAAAGAGGAGGTCACAGTCTTCTGGAAAAGGGCGAGTATGGGTTACTAAGTATTGACACATTTTAGTCTTTAATTCTCCCTTTACCCCCATGTAAAACCTATAAACAGCTAGACACTTGAGTCCTATCTCCTTGCCACCATAGAGATGATTAGGGGCCTCACCCACTAATAGAAGCTACAATTAATATCACTATCACACAATGATGTCTGGATTACACGTAGATAAGCTGTCAGTTCTCTATTGCTGCTATTTAGGTATATTTTCCCCTTGTTATGACAGTTTGTGCCTTAACACACACACACACACACACACACACACACACACACACACACACAAAATTTGCGATAAGCCCAGGTCACCCTCTATTTGTTTTCCTGAATCCTAGAATGGATACATGCTATAAGAGTCATCAATGAAAAATATGTTTTGGTGCAGCTTGGAAATTACTATTTTATTATTCAAATATATCTCTTTAATTCTACTTCTCTATTCTTTTATTTTTATTTTGAGCCAAATTATCCCATAATCACATTATAATATTAACTGTATAGGCTTACAAAGGAAAAACAAAACAAAACTTTGTCCTGTGTATTGCTAACCTATTTCAAATAATACCCAGTAAAATAAAATTATTGAACAATAACCAAACAATTAAAGCATTCTCTTGAAGAACTGTATTTTTGTTCAAGCCTTTCCCAACACTTTGCTTATTCTTCTGTATTGGGAGCATACAGGTAGTTTGAATATTTCACAAAGTTTAGAAACATCATTTGGATTGATCCTATATACTCCCAGTATTATGGTACCCAAAATAATGTATATTATTAAGTGTTTAGTTGCTACTTTAATTACATCCCTCATATTGTATAACTGCCATGGCACCAACCTCACACCTCTTCCTGTTTTGTAGGTTGATCATGATAACTATTGAATACTATCATTATTCCTGTCCTGTTCCATACTCTGATCCAGGCCTCACCCTTCACTCACCCTAGAATCCACCACACCACTTCACACCATTGTTATTTCCTTAAAGTCCCAAGGTTCATCTCCTATTTATTTTAGTATCTATTTTTTCAAGGACAAACCAAACATATATTTGTGGGCACAGTATCCTAACATGTATACTCAATATGCAATAATTGAATTAGGATAAATATCATTTCCATCTCCTGGAACATCTTTGACTTAGTGTAAGCCCATCAATCCATCTCCTATAGTTATTTTAAATGTATAATTAATGCTTATTCTTATAGTTATTTTTTCCATACTGTGTCCATACTTCCACAGACCTATTTTCTATCCCTTCCCTCCTTCCTTTTTCAGCTTTTATCTCATTCTCTGTGTTTCTCTAGTGAAATATTTAACTTCCAAGATGAAATATCATTTAAGATAAAATATATAATTTTGCCTTTTATGTTTATCTTTAGCGGCATGGCACCTTTAAGATTCGCTTGCATGGCACCATATGTCATTATTTTCTTACTTTTTAATGTTGAACTGAATTCTCCAAGCTTTAGCTACTGTAAATACTGCTGTAAAACCATGGGCGCACATACATATTTGAAACTCTGCTTGACTCTGTGGGCTCTACAGTCATAAATGGAATTGTTCTATCACATAAAGAAAATTCTTTTTAAAAATTTAATAGCAATATTCTGTTTTCCATTGCAAATATTGTAGTTCACATTGCCACCAAAGTTGAAATCCAATTTTGCTACTGTTTGTGAACACTTACTATCTTTTCAAATATAAACCATAAAAATGTAAGTTCACTATATAGGTTTTCTTAGAGTTAGGGTTTAAGATCCTCAGATATTAGTAATTCTGAGTACTTTATTATGTAGTATTCATTCACATTTTTATGTCTTTGGAGAAAAATACTCAACCACTTTTATATCTTTGAATCATTCTTCTCTTTTGTTGTTGAATGTTTGGATATTATTCTTTTATCAGATATAAAATTTTAAAGCTTTCCTCAATAGTGCTTTATTGTTTTGCTTTATATCACTTGAAAGTTTCTCCTGATGAACAATTAAAATTATTTTTCATCCTGTTTACCCAGTTTTCTCTGTCGACTGTGTAGTTGACATCATGCCCAAAATACCATACTTTCCTCTATTTGGCTATTACAATTAAGGTCTGGTTCAAACTGAGTTAACTGTTATAATATTATGTAACCTAGGAACCCAACTTTGTCTCTTGCACCCAACTGTCCTGCTACCCTTTTGTGACCCTATCCTTTTCCTCACTGATTTGCCATAATACTTTTGATAGAAATCATCTGGCCGCACGATGTATGTGTTTCCTTCTCAGCTGTGTACAGCCTGTTGATCTGTACATGTAAGAGGCATCACACTACTGTGTTTCCTGTAACCTTATAAGAACGTTACCAACTAGAACCCATGACTCTTCTAACATGTTTTCATCCAACTTCTATAGGTACTAAGATGGCTTTGAAGTCACACTTGAATTTCACAGCAATCTTTCTATCTTAGCAATAGGTCACATGGGAATTTTGATAGGGATGATCACATTGAAACTATTGATCTCTTTTGGATAGTATTGACATTTTAAGAATATTGCATTGACCAATTAATAAAATGAGAAACATTTCTATTTATCTGCACTTTATTCCATATCCTTCTTCAGTCCCTTGCATTTTTATTTGTATGAATTATTTATCACCTTAGTTATTTTATTAAGGCTTAATGGTTTTGATGTCATTATAAGTGGAATTGTGTATATATATATATATATATATATATATATATTCCATTTATATCATTTCTTCTGTGTAAAATTTAATAATGTTTTTATGTTAAGTGTATGTTTCTATTTTGTTAACATTATTTACTAACTCCACTAGATATTTCTTGCTTTTTTTTTGCAACTTTCTTATTTTATGTATACAGGGTCATGTGATTTAAGAAAAGAGTAATTTCGCTTATTTCTTTCTCATTCTAATTTTAAATATTTTTTCCTGCTTTTGTTAGGAATGAGCATTGTAGCCTTCTAATAATATCACAAAAAAGCTTTCAGTTTTCACAATTAATTAGAAAATCACCTGGGTATTTTTTTAATGTGTGACTCTTTTTATCTTGAGATTGTGTACTAACTTTTTTTATCATATATTTATGAATGTTTTGCCTTAATATATGTCCATGCATCATGTGTGTGCTTGATGCTCACAGATACTAGAAGAGACATAAGATCTCCTGGGATGGAGTTACCAATGACTGTTTTACTCTCTTTGTCATCCTTTAAATATATATCATTTTATTGAAAATAGATTCTTTTCTCATATAGTGTATTCCATTATGGTTTTCTCTTTCTCTACTCTTAACAGTTCTTCCTCCCCTCCCCTGGCTCTGGATCCACTCTTTTTCCATCTCTCACTAGAAATGATGTATACCAATATGCCGTGAAATTAGGAAAAATAAATGATATTTATACAATCTGGACTAGTTTCTTAGTAGTACAAATTAATGGGGGCCACTTAATACTGATATCTTAGTCCATATGCTTATTTGAAATTGTCTGTCCACAAAGCAGGGCAACCTGGTTCTGAATCCATGCACTGCTGAGTGGTGGGTGAGCTGTATGTTTTCTTCATTTCTGGGATGAGGTCTGACAATGAGCTTTTTAGGGTCTACAACAAAGACAAGTGTAATAAAACTTTTCAGAAGTCAGCTCTGTCACAGCCTAAATTAGACTCCTGTTAGTAGGCTAAAATCTATCAGTCCTCTAGGCTATTCTGTGCTAAGGTTTTTATCACTGTATCTCTCTCTCTTTCTCTTCATGCCTTCGGTCCCCTATGTTTGTCTACTTCCTGTTAGAGTTTCTTTCCCAGAATCCTAAAAGAATGGGTGAGGAGGAAACAAAGAGAATGAGACATGACAATAAGAAAAAAATGGAAGTGTGAAGGGAAGAAGAAAGCAGGAGACACTATACAAATGCACCGAGCTTCTTTGTGTACCTTTTATAAACTCATCTTTATTGTTTTGTTTGTATGCTGAGGAGTCAATCTAACTGGCTTCTTAAACCATCATAATGATTTGTTTACGTTAAATTTATTAGAAGAACATATTTGTACTTTTTTATTAATTCAGTTTATAAGTGGTCATTGAAAATTCTCACTTTATTTTATAGTTAATTCAACTTTCTTTGAGTAATATGAATGAAGAAAACTTTTGTGTTTTGTTATACTGTGTCTACCTAATTCCCCTGTGGACAGTTTTGATGAGAAACCATTTCATCAAGTGTGGCATATATAAGCTCTGCACAGTTCTGTGTAATCTGAACATTTCGTCATATTTCTTCTTGACTCCCTGGCCTTTGTGCCAAATCGCATCCCACCAGCTAAGTGGGGGGGGGGGATCTTGGTGTTTACTCTACCCTCTAGCATAGTTATGAGAGAAGCCCCAAACTGCCATTCCTACAAAGGAGCACCAGAGTCCACATGCCTTCTCTGTCCTACTTGTATCTCCTCTGACTTGAGTGATCAGAATAAATTGCCATGTTCTCTATTGCTTAAATAAGCATGACCCTTCCTCTGTCTATCTCATTTAAAACATTCATGAGACAATTGATAAAAATTTGTTCATTGGTAACTTGAAATAGTAAACATGAAAGCATACATTTTTTTCTTAAGTTATAGAAGTTACCACACACACACACAAAAAAAATGTCACATTACTCAAGGAAGGACAATAAGAAATTCGACCCAAGACTAGTTCTGAAGCAATACAAGACCACTCAGTTATCCATCAGAGAAAATAAAGATGAGTCTATATGAAAGAATATATTTAGTAGATGAAGTTTTTCTTTTTGGCGTTTATATAGTATGTTACAATATTTTTTCATCTTAGTCATACTGTAACCTCTCAAATGGGGCTCATATGATATTTGTTTGTACAGTCACAGTAGCCTCTGACATATACCTAATTTTCAACATACTTTTATTTTTCCTTGACTGCATCTTTCTGAAGTATCAAAATTCCAAAATCACTGTTTGAAATTTGCTTATATTTACCATCTATGACTTAACAGCAACAGCAACAGCAACAAAGAGAACACAAAGAGTACACAGTTCAAAAGGCTAAGAGTTTGAGCCTTGGAGTTAGACATTATGCCATTGACCTTTAAAAAGAAGGCTTCTATCAATCCATTTAAGACATACTTCTTCCCAATTGATCAAGTGTCCTCTTCATTATCTGGTTGAGTTATACTTCAAGAAGAAAATAAAAACAATGTCTGGCATGGAGCATGACTGCAATAAATAATAAAATGGTCATATATATGCACACATATATACATATGTACATATACACACATATACACACATATACACACATATACACACATATACACACATATACACACATATACACATATACACGTATACATATATGCATATATAAGGAAGGATATTTTATAATAAATAAGATATTCTTATAATAAATAAGAATAGATATTTACTCTGATTAAATATTACATGTCTTATATACATGTATTAAAAATACCATACACACCATAAATATAGTGGACATGAGCCAATTAAAATTTTTTTCTAAGTAGTCAGCTACACACTAGATTAAATTTAAGACTTTGTAAAATTAAGAATGTAGCTAATAAAGAACTCAGTCAGTCTTCCCACAAATTAGTTAATACTTATATGAAAAAAAGAATTTGAAAGAGACAGATTTGGGGGCTGTTACCTTTGTCTTCAAGCTTTCATGCTAACAGGAACGATGGATTGACAGATCTAGCCACCACGCTGGCGTCTCGTGAGTGCCAGGGCCAGTTTCTGGCTGGTCGGAGCCACGGTCTTGCGGATCTAGTCTTGGCACATGTGGCCTGAGCTAAGCAGAGCTGCCGCTGCTTAGATAGTCGGCCGTGCACTCTGATATTAAATATTAACCGCAACACTCTTACTTTTTGGAGTTTCTGTCCAGAATGTTTCCATCAACTCCCCAAATATCACACACTATTGCCAATGTTTTGATTACTCTCAAGAACATGACAGTCATACCTAATTGCTAAAGACCCACGTACCTGAGTAATAGACCATGGTGAAATCGAACTCGTTCTGACCTGGAAGCGTCATCCCTCATGGCTAGCATTCACAGTGCTGGAAGGTGCTATGCATGCTATCAGATGCAAAAACTGATGGTCAATCTTACCTTGCTGTGACCCCAGATTCAACATACAGCCCAATTTCCTTATCCTAAAATATACTTCCTTGTTTTTATCAGTTCATAAAAGTGTGAACCCCAAGATACCATGCTGCTATCTTTGCTTTTCCTTTTTGCATATTCACATTTCTGACTTCTGCATCCAAAGACTCATCTGAGTATAAGACACATTTACAAGTTTTCTAGGTCTCACTTTTATTGACCTAACAAATGTTTGTTATGTGCTATTTACTGAGTACTAAACAATTTTTTTTTTGCTTCTTTTCACCAGACTAGCTTACTGACAATAGACCTTATACAATTAAAAACTATATAATATAATGTCATGCCTTTTTCACAAATAAATCCCCAGAGTAACTAAGGGAATGGTTAGTATCTACAAGACTGACTAATGAGCAAACCATGTTATAGTCTGACCTTTAATTGTACAGTGTTCCTTGAGAAGAAAAAATAAGCCTTTATTACAGAATGATTTAAATTAGGTTGTAATTAAATTTACAAGGGATAGTATGTAATGAAATAGAATTGAGTGTATTACATAAATTGCATGTTCTTCAAGTATGAATTGCTTGTCCTTTTTAGAGAGCAATGCTGTCAGTTGTATTTACTCTCCACCCATTACACTTAATTAAAAAGTTCGTATCTGATGGAGTCAAAGGTATTCAGGACGACTTAATCTCACAGCGGTCCAGTGGCCTCCATTCTGTGATGGCTGTAGCCCTGGTCCTTTATGAGAAGCAGGTGTTTGTGTTAGAAAAGAGCTACCTTTCTAATTTTCTCTAATCGACTTGTTGGCAGTGTTGGCCTAGAATGGAAAAGATGGAAGATCATGGATCCTGGGCCCCGACAAGCACTTGGCACAGATGGGGCCACAGAGTAAAGTACCTAATCTCTAATGAATAAAAGACTCTGGGATGTCAATCTGGCACAGGCCATTGACATTTAATTTCCACAAAATACTAACAGTGATGAAGTCCTCCACAGTGGCTTTTGCTACCAAGCACAGCTTCTCGGTCTATCCCTGAAGGATTTCTTGATTCATTCTGAGTCTCAGAAAGCAACATTCATCTCTAACCTTCAGAGAAGATTTAACACGGGCTCTTAGAATAATGAGTCTCCCACGTCTCTTGGGAATAACACCAAGACTTCTTCCGATAAGCAGTTCCTTGTCTTTACAATCCTATGATCAATAAATGTGCATTTAACACCCCCTTTTCGTGACACTCGAGTGATAATGGGCAGAACCATCTATTTGTGCATGCTAGGAGTCATTAAGTATTTCTTCAGCTTCCTTAATTCCAAATCAAATTTTGTAAAAGAAAGAATGACCAATCAAATATTAAAAAGAAAATATCTGTGTGATACTATGAAATGTGTGGACTTCCATATAATATCCATAACCACAAATAATTCCCAGGGAAGTCTACCAAGATCCAAATCCCTCTTGCATGATTAAATCACATTAAATTCAAATGAGAAAACTGCCACACTTTATTTGCAGAGACAATTGATACATTTGTCAGGCCTATGTATCTGCAACATTTCTTCAAATACCAAAAAAATAAATTTATTTTTTATGTCATAATTGTCATTAAGCATATTCCTGAACAATGGGGTCTGACCATAATTAATGATTAATTCATTTGGAATTCATTATGATAATAGTAAATGTGTTTAACTCATTTGATGTTTCCGTAGTGGCAGTGATTCTCAGCAATTCTTTTCTATTTTACTGATTTTAAAACATTCAATGCTCTGAGCATGTGCAGGAAAATAGTTCCACATTGCCCTCTAGCGGTGCACTAATGAAAAACAATTTCTTGTAAATTGTAGGGGAGAACACTCCCGGTTCTTAGCACATCCTAAAAATATCTTGAGCTTAAGACACATTCAAACCATATCCCTCTGTCCACATACAAAAAATATTACTAAAACATCCCTCGCTTCCCATAAGTTTGCCAATAAATGATTGACAAGTTTATCTTCCTTGTGCAGGCACATTCAGTATTGGATCAAGCCTAGTATAGAGGGGGGGTTGAGAGTGGTGGTGGGGGGGAGCCTTTTGTTTCCCTCAGTAGGTCCAGAATGTAAACAAAAGCATAATGTGTAGGCTAGAGAGCCCAAAAGCTGGATCTCAGAGGGCAGATTGTAAAGCTGGTGATGTTTATAGAAACAAGTGATTATACTGCCAGCCAGAAGCCAAAAGAAAGAAGGAGACTCCTTTCTACTGGCGTGCTCTGTGTGACCCCAATGCCTTCTAGTAGACTTAATTTTTTATAGATTTACAATCTCTTTCAGTACTCAGCACGGCAATGCTTGTGGAAAAAACCTACTTATAAAGGACTTAAAGTTAGACTCAATCTCCTAAGCATAGTAGGTCCGTGTTCATGAGAATCTATTTTACCAGTAGGAGTTCAATTAAATAACCTACAAATAGTTAAATGGTTGCTGTTTTCACACAAAGGTCTAGGTTTCCAGAAAGTTCCACAAAACTAACTTTCTTCTTTGGACTAATGGCATCCTCAAACTGAATCATTGTTTAATTCTCAGCTCCTAAGAATCTTTCTACCACATGATCTTTCATGCAGTAACTGAGTGTGGCTTACTCTTCATCGCTCACAATAATTAGACAAAAGGAAACAAATCCAAAAGCAATTTCAGGTGAGCAAACAGCTCCTGATCCTGCGCATGCAAATATAAAAATCCTGCTCTCATTCTCATGCCCTTGATAAAAACCAAGATAAATGCAAATGTAGAGGTGTATGAGGTTGAGCTAAACTAAATTTTAACCAAACAAAGCCATTTTGTATTGCATCAGGTAAATACCAAATATAAACACTTGTGCTTCAATGTATAGATGAATTGTCTGTCTGAAATAAGGAGTTAGTATAATAGTATCCTCTGGCATAGGAGAGAAGTGATTTTCTACCATATCTTAGGGTATTTTCAGCATTTCTCATGTTTTCCCTTGAAATATTTTTACTTTCTACAATCCCTCTAATCCTATAGGCCTTCTTCTGCCACAAGCCCTAAACCAGACAAAAAAAAAAATCTACTAAAAACCCTTCTGTGACCTGATCCTTCATGAGCACTTTGGGCCTTAAAATCACGGATGACATTCAGAAAGCACATTGCATATTTTCTTGCATAAATTTCTACCGCGCTTCTTTTTTTCTCTTGTTCAGAATTAAATTACTACAATAATAAGAGAGGTTAATGTTTTACAACCAGTCTTGAATCTCAAAGAACACTTGACATTTGATTATTGATTACTTCCTTAAAAGTAAACTACTTTGATAACACACAGACATACACAGACACACAGACAAGTGAACGTGCACACAGACACCCCCCCTACACACACACACACACTTTTTTTCAAGTAGAAGCAATTCATTCCATGGAAGTCAACATGCTGCATGAGATATGGCCCCATTTCTCACTTCTTACTATATTGTAGCTTTGGGGATGTTGTTATTTTGAATGTCATCATATTTAACATGAGCATTTAAATTACATTTAAACTTTATGACAATCTAATACATTTTTAAAACACATCATTAAACACAAACTCATTTGTTGTAAGGCCTCATCATAGCTGCATAAATACTTTGTCACAGAAATGCAAACATGACCTGTGTATTTACATGTATGCTTTTAACTGGCTTCAGCATGTTTCTCTGCTGTTTGCTGTGCTCTGGAAGCTAGGGGCTGGACCCCTGTGGCAAGACTTTAGAGGTCAATAATAACTTCTGTGAAAGATAGTGCATGGGGGTTTCATCTGTGAAATGATGAATATTTAATGCCTAGATTAATTCATTAAGACTGAGGAATGGGAATATTCCATTTTGCTTATTTGGTTTTACTTCCAGGAAGGTTTAAAAAGATCCTCATGCTTTTGGTCATCCTTGAACAATGTTTACTTATGAAACAACGTGATTGAAGCTCATTTCCTTATCAATTTTCAAGACAATAATGTGATTATCTGCCAATTTCAGAACTGAACAACTTTTGTTCTTTAAAATACATCTATGAATCAGTACATTCATACACACACACACACACACACAGACACACACACACACATATATATATTTCCGGGTATTGATATACTGGAGCTCATTTGAATGTTCTATACAATAATTCTTGAATCGGTTGACAGAAGATCTTCATTATCATTTGCTGAATTCTTCCTTTCTAGTTTGTCAGGATGATTAAAACTCAGTTGTCATGTTTCCATCTTAAAACTTGAGATCATGAATTCTATAAAACCCTTACTAGTAACAGTAATGTAGCATTGTTCTATACAACTGCAGCCTCTGCACTCGTCTGTGCCGTATTATCAATCAATGCTTCTCAACTTCTTAAGTGGATTGATCTTGACCGAAGATAAAAACACCTTTTTAAAAAAATTGAACCTTTTTTTGTATTTCAAGTTTAACAGAGAAAGGACTAAAGGAGCTGAAGGGGTTTGCAACCTCATAGAAGGAACAGTAATATCAACGAACCAGAACTCCCAGAGGTCCCAGGGACTAAGCCACCAACCAAAGAGTATACATGAAAGGACCCATGGCTCCAGCCACATATGTAGCAGAGGATGGCCTTGTCTGGCATCAATGAGAGGACAGGCCCTTGGTCCTGTGAAGGCTCAATGCCCCAGTGTAGGGAAATGCCAGAGCGGGGAGGTGGGAATGGGTGAGTGGGTGGGGGAACACCATCATAGAAATAGGGGGAGGGGAATGTAATAGGTGATTTCATGGGGATGGGGGGAACCAGGGAAGAGGATAACATTTGAAATGTAAAAAAGGAAAATATCCAATAAAAAAAAGGAAAAAGAACAGGAGACTTTAACCATTCTGTTTTAAATCTGTGTGTCCTTCCATCTCTACCAAGACTCTTGCCTTCAAGGACACAGTGAATTTGGAATTGTAAGCCTCACATTTGTTCATAGCTTTGTTTATATCTTGCTTGCTTTAGAATGACGACTACAAAAGGTCCTATAGCATAAAAATCACTCAGTTGTTTTTTGCATATAGACCACTATAGTGATCCATTGATTCTTGTGTCATTATAGTATCAGAGCATGAAGCCATTACAAAATAAAATCTCTCCCTTCGCTTGCCTTAGTTCATTAACTTTATTACTCAGAGGCTAGCTTTCTGGTCACAGTTGGCTCTGGTCATTTTGGAAGTCTAAACCTCATTTCTAATAGTTCTTATGGTTAACAAAGCGATATGTAATGGTTACAAATGAGTAACAGTTTGACTATTCTCATCCACTGTATTGATAACTAACTTATCAATTATGATAATGAGACAATCCTTTGGTTATATTGTCTTATCTAGAATAAAAAGTAAATTACTACAATTTTGTTTCATAAGCTATTTTTAATAATAAGAATGGATAGTGATCTAATTTTGCCCTCAATGAGTTATATATCACTTTTACCCACATTCTTCAGTTAAATAAACAAAATGCCATGTATCCCTTTGTATTTATCTTGTTCATGTGTTATTTTCTTCTTTAAGGAATCCATTTAGTGTATTTGGGTTCTGCACTCACCAACTTTCATATTGGATTCCTTTTTTCACATAATTTTTATTCCTGAACGTTTTCTTCTTCTGTTGATTTTGTTTTCCACTTTTCCTGTGGACGTTGTTCATTGAATTGCCCTTCATTTCTACCAAACTTACTCCTCTCTCTGAATCTGTGAACCTGGAATTTTTGTTCCTGCTCAAGTCCGGTTATATTTGTGTTATGTTGGTATGATTGATACCATGAACAAATACATCTAGAGGGAAAGTTAATTCCATCTATTCTTCCAGGTCACAGTCTGTCATTGAGGAAATTCAGGGTATAAACTGAAGCAGTGATCTGAACCATAAACCATGAACAAATGCTGTTTCGTAGCTGGTTCTCGGGTTCTTGCTCAGCTGTCTTTCTCATACAACCCAGTCTCACTTGCCTGGGTTTTATTGCCTCCCAGCATAGCCTGGTTACTCCTTAGTGTGGTGACTCCCATACCAATCATCAGTAAAGGCAGACTCTCATAGACATAATCACAGGAAAATTTGACATGGCCAATTCTTCAGTTGAAATTCCCTCTTCTCAGTGCTTTATGATTGTGTCAAGTTGACATAATTTAACTATAATTGGTCCTGTCCTTGGAGTGAATCTCTCACTGGTCAGTTCCAAGTGTCTGTATTTGTTCTTTAATATAATATGCTGTGCCTTCTTCACTACCTGACAGTTTCTTAGGATCATCCTTATTTCCAGTCTGATACCCACTTTTGGCTTAACTGACACTGACATGGCTGACACTTGGGGCCTTGGGCTGTCTGCTGCAAACTCACAAAAATGGTTGTATTTTGGTGTTTGCAGACAAACATCATCACCCACTCTGTATGGAGAGGCTATCCTCTTAGTTCTCCACCTTCTTGTGCATTTAATGCTCAAATGAAGATTCGGGAAGATCAAAAGCCTGTCTCCATTAGAGCTGGTTGTTCCCAGAAACCAATACGCTCATTTTCAAACATCAATTTATTTAAAAGATTACATTAAATTTGTTTTCAGGAAATGTTCACCGTGAGCATTTCAGTTCAATAATTCACATGCCCAACTTGTTTCTGTTTTCCTCTAGAGTCAAGTTCTCATTATGTAATCTCCTTAAAAGCTTTCAACAATGCGGGAGAAGGTGTCCCTCTCTATGAAAGTGCCACTACCCGTTCAATAACAGGTATGTACCCAGAATCAGTCCTCTTGTGACAAGGTAGTTAGCACTTGGATTATGGGGAGAAGAAGCAAATTTTTTAAAAATAAAACAAAATACAAAGGAAAAATACTAAAAATGAATACATAAAATTATCACAAATACATGTGTGCATATATATACAATATATTTTAATCATTTGGCTCCCAGATGAATTAGAAGAGTTTACTCTATACATTAATATGTTCACTTATATAATTCAGCTCTTGCCTTTCCAATCATCTTAGAAGCTTCGTAGTTTGGTGCACTGATGTGATTCTTCATTCTGCTAACCAGTTTGCCACTTGAAATGGCCATTTGAGGGGAAATATGTGATCTAAGACTCTAAATGTCCAATGGGCCTTAGTTTCTCTCAATGCAATCCTTTCAAATAGGTGACAAGGAGAAGCTGGCATCTTGGAGTTGATTATATTAGGCTCAATAACAAAAAAGAATTATGAATTGGGCCATAGGTAACCTGACAAGTGAATGCAAAGGAGACTGGCTGATTCAAAGACTAATTGCCTCAAGAATAGCTACAGGAGTTTAACTTGTTTGGCAGCAAACAAGACCAAAATGGTAGAAGACCATGAGACACTGTTAAGATGGTGAGACCTAAGTCATGGGCAATGGCTGGTTGTAAATAATACTGGGCTTATTTTTAAAAATGGAATATGTATCACATTTGTGGACACCTAGAAAAAAATCGCATCATCATTTTGCTCCTGACAATATTGGTCCCAAAACCTTGTCTAAAACCTGGACCAAAAGAAAAAAAATGGTTGTGTCTTCAATTAATATTTTACATTCCTTTTACAAACCCACATCTTTATACTTCATTTGATTGGCCATAAATTTTCACTTTAATTAGCATGAAGTGTTTAAGTGGTCAGGCTCCAAATTTGACACCAAACATAAAAAAGCAAATGATTACTGGTGTATGAATTCCATATAAGGATGCATAAATGGCTACTATCTACTGCCTGGATTTATATAAATTTATACTTGCTTTTCAAGCTCACCTTATGTGTGTCCCCTCCTTCCTGGTCCTGATAAGGAAACTAAGCAGTTTCTTCTTGTCAAGGTGACACTGAGCTATTATCACCTGACATAAAATTCCACAAAAGACAGTCTTTCAAAGATTTTACTTTATTAATAACAAAATTAAGTAACACAAATAGGAACTGCTGGGTACAGGGATGAAATTCATAACTATAGTGAAGGGGGCAGAGTTCAGATAAACGGAAGGTAAGCTGTTTAGAAGAAAGCGTCTGTGGTATTAACATCTTTCCCTTTGGCATTTGCTGTCAGTTTTTAATTCTTAGCATATGGCATGCCACCGTGTTTTCTCAAACACCAGTGATCCATAACACAGGTTTTATTTTCATGTTATAATTCAGATTCTAATGGAGCTGAGAAATGAAGTGATACCAAAGTTGGAAATTATGTCATGAAATTTCTTATTGAAGAAGAGACAGTAATGGGCTGTAAAGGAATGTTTGATGCAACCATTTCAAAATAAAGAATAAACCTTTACCTGGAAGTAGAATTATTTTTATGCTTCCACACTGCATGGAGAACAAAGAGCAAAGCAAAGGAATCAAAGGCCATGGCTCTAAGAGAATCTCATATTTATAAATGTGTCATTTTGTCATGTAAAAACCATTCTTTATCTTTGAGTTGTCACAAAGTATTCCCATGAGAAGTCTTGGAAAAATCCAGCAAAAAAGTGTACATGAACTGTATCAAAGACGATGAAAGCATTAGACTAACGTGAGCACCAAGCCCTGGAGCATTCTAAATGCTGTGCCAGTAGCCTTTGGCGAACTCTGTAGCCTTTTCTCAGACTGGGCTATATCAGTTCAAGCTACTGAAACCTTCACCTTGGCCCCACACAGGAAAACTCTCATCTTCCATCAAGCTGTTTTTCTATTGTTGTTGTAAGAACAAGTTGTTTGCCACCTGGAGAAGGGAAAGGTGCAGAGCAGAGAATAACCAGAGGTTAATGGAGTATATTCTTTGAATTAATGTATTCTTAACCATTTTAGCAGGGTTTAAATAAAGTGTAATTTGGGTGAAAACTATTATTGATTTTAAAGTCAATTTCAAAGAAGTATAATGAGTAAAATTTCAGGAGGCTACCAAAATATGCTAGGAACTGACTTTTCATGCTAATATATATTCACACAGAGGGGCTAAGGGTTATTGGGATGAAAGTCAGTTCTTTAATAGAGCATAATAGTAGTAAGGTGGGCAGATAAATGGAAGGTAGACTGTACAGAAGAAAGCTTACCTTAATACATATACATGTATGCTCACATGCACATGTATTTATTCACATATCTGAAATTCAGCAGCATATAAGGTATCCTAACAGAGAAAGAAACATTAAAGAACAGTTTAGTAGCAATTACTCAATAGTTTTTCATCAGAAAAGAAAAGAACACTTGTAGTTTGTATAGTATGTGAAGCATATATTCACAGTGTTTCTTGCTGTCTCCTGGAATGCTCTGCTCTGCTGTAGATACAGTATATCTGGTCTTTCCCTTATAGTGGGGACTGAGCTCCTAGGGTCATGGGAGGTTTTGACATCGTCTTCCATTTAAAAAAAATGAATAAATGCTTAAATAATTATTTATTTAATTTAAGTTGGTATAATCCACAGAACATATGGATCCTATATTATACAGCTTGGTTCTAGAGGGATTCTCAGGAAAAATAATGAAAATAAGTTGTGTTCCCTAAGAGAGGAAAGAAAACTTGGCCATTGGCAAAATTTCATGAGTCACATTAGGTCCACAGATAATTTACAACAGACAATATTGCTTTGAATACAACAGAGTCAGTTTGTAACTGATCCTAAAATACTCAATAAACAATAGCTATGAATAGTTGTGTTTTCTAAAACCATTAGTATACAAATGGACTATTAGAATTTCCTAACATAGAATCAGATGATTTCATAGCATTATAAATAATGCATAGGAGAAACATGAACTAAGTGCAGCAAGTAGTAATTTTGGTAGTACCCATGATGTAGATAAGTTAAAAATAAGTCAGACATTGAACTATTCTTCCTCTATTCATAAAATTCTTCTTAAAAAGCCAGGCAAGTATAGAACGTGTAAGCCTGTACTTATTTCAGTTTGGCAAACACATCTATCCCTGATTCACAAACCAGATGGATGATTCAAATCTTTGTAGAGGCTGTAGTGTTTTCTGTTCTCTCTTCATCACTTCATAAATCCATTTGGCTTTAAAGAAGCTCTTAATGAAAAGATAAATCAAAAGAAAAATAAAATCCTGGGCTCTGTCATTAAATTTTAATCCCTCCCTCCCTCCCTTTCCCCTTTCCCTCCTCTCTCCCTCCCCCTTCCCTTCCCCATTTCCCTCTGCCTCTCTCTCTTTTTCTTTCTTTTTGTTCTGTTTTTTGTTTTTTTGTCCAATTTTTAAAATATTTTCTCCAAACCACAGGACATTACCATGTTTAATAATTTATGGGAATACATGGGGAATGCGAATGAAATTCGGAACAGAGGAAATAATCAACAGAGTAGCCAACAACCCCCCAGCTACTTAAAAATAAATAAATGAAAAAAAAATTGTTTAAGATGCTGCGGACATTCTTCTGTGTCTTATTTGATCCCATTCTTTTAAATGACATCAAATGTACAGGCTTAGATTTGCACTGTCAATCTTAAATTTTTGTTAGTGTGATTCTTTACTGTGTTATATCATGGTCAGTTTTTTAAATCTGCTATCTATGAATTTGAATGTCTCAAAATGGAATGACTCTCATTGCCACAAAGTATGTTTCTAATTTTGCTTGTCGTAACATAGCAGAAGTGTAAGGGTTTTTGGAGAATTTTGTAAAATCACACCACATTCTTCAGATTCCAGCCATGTTATTGATCAGAGCATGTGCATCCCTCAGTGGAAATCTCATCATTCTGAAGGGAGTTAATTTGTTTTCCTACCCAGTGGTGTGCATTCTTTCCACTGAACTTGCAGTTTTAGAATCAGGAATGTAATATAGGAAGGCCTGACAGGGCTAAAGATGATATTAATCCATGTGTGAGAATACAGGAGAATGAGTGCTTCCACAATTTAAGATTATGGTCTAAGAAAACCTGCTTGCCATTTGCCATCTCACACCAGATTCTAGTACATCAGATAAAAAGTGATCCATGTAACCACGTGAATCTCTTCACTCTGGATATGTGCATTGATAGAAAGACTGATAGAGTTTGAGCATCTGTCATTATAGTTTATGTGTTGAATGAACAAAATCTATACAAATTATAATACAGACAATAGTAAAAGCAGTACAAAAATTAACAAAGTCAGGGATAAAGGAGAGAATTAATGTATCCAATAGCATTTATTCTCATTTCAGGAAAATAATAACCAGAAATATCATTTTTTGCTGTTTTTTTAAAAAATCATTGATAAATCATGAACATGATAAATCACTACATAATACCTTGTAAAAAAATCAATTTGTCATATCCCAACAAGTTGGAGTCTTAAGGTATATATTCTAATTAGATATAAGAATAAGAAAATATAATTATTTTATGACATAGCAATACTGTTATTATATTTTATGATTTAATTAATTGCATTTTTTCTGTTCTTCTCATGTTCCCTTCCATCGTTATTGCCATGCATTTAACTCATTGTGATGTGTTGCCACTGATATTTATTTTAACTCTTTGTTTACACATTTATTTGTTTGTTTCATTTGATGGGTTTTTAACCCAGATCCCACTGACCCCGTTGATTATTATCCTTTGCTTGATGATTTCCCCACCTCGGGCCCAGATGTCTCCACCCCCATGCTCCCACCAGTAGGTGTACAGGCTGTGGCTCTTACCCATGAGGCTGTGAGGGTCAGCTGGGCAGACAACTCTGTCCCGAAGAACCAGAAAACATCCGATGTGCGACTTTACACTGTTCGGTGGAGGACCAGCTTTTCTGCCAGTGCCAAGTACAAGGTGAAGGTCAAATAGACTGCACGGAATTTAAATTTAACTTTTATGTGTTTGAGGAGTTATGTTCAATGTTTCCTGGTCTGTCGTAAGTCATTTTCCTACAGTGACTTTTACATACTACAAGGCATGTTAATAACGCAAAATCTACAATTCATTAGAATAATTATGCCTTTGGAAATCAATAAGAGGCAAGGTAGAAAAATATCAGGAGCTGCAAAATAAATGATCTTTGAATTCTACCATATGCTGTTTACACCTGACATTTGCTTCTGTGTAAAAAAAAAAAAAATACCATTTTTACTTTGGAAATAACGAGGCTTCAAACACATCATCAGAATAGATTCTGATATGATTCTTTTAATTTAGAATATAAATTAATGTCCATTAATATCACAGGCACCTACTCACAGAGAGTGTAACAGAATAAATGGTATGAAAATATTTTATAACACCCTAGAAATGTAAGCCAATAACATTGATTTCCTTATTTAGCTTAGAAACCACCCTCCTGTTGTAAAGAAAATTCCTGAAATGAACCAGAGTTCTACAAGCTTCCTGTTCTGGTACTCATTTCCAAATCCTTTCACACTCCTTCCAGAGAACGTTGGTAATATAAGAGACATTGTAGTTTACCTTTCCATATCTCCTGTCCAAGCTCAGTGATTCTAATAAAACATTACTTACAAAGACAGTTGTGTAGCCTTCTAAACCAGAGACCAGGCTAATGTGTATAAGTGATAGACAGTATAAAAAGAAAAAAGAAAAATAAGAAAGATCAGCTAGAACCTATTCAATTTCTCTAACAGTTCTAGATCATTTATTCTGGAATAAAGCTTTAATTCTGCTTACTTAACACATATAACTTAGAATCCTACATGCACGCATCTCAATAGATATCTGCTTGAAAGAATCCATAAATGATTCATATAAGATGACACGACTCAAAGTTAATAGTTTACAATGAGTTTACAACATGAGGAAAAATAAAGGTGAATGCAATAATTTCAAGACTCTGGATACTAAAAGCAGGAGGATTTGAGGCAAGAATTTGAGACCATACTAGAATACAGTATGAAACCTCTACAGCTAAGAAAAAGATGAAGAATGTGAATAATATCCTAAAACAAAGGGATCCAGTAGCTTAACCCTTCCCTTCCAGTTTCCTCATACTCACTTGTATCTCTGTGCTTGCCACTCCCCAGGAATGGTTGTTAAGGAGAATTTAGAACCTTCCTAACACTGCCCTATTATATGCCCTAATGTGGCCTCAAGACAGTAGAGACTTGGGAGATGCCTCTGTCTTCAGAGATTTTTCTGCCCCCAAATCTGGAAATAGAGCAAAAGGATACTGGTTACACTATTTATGCACAGTCACGCTGGATCAGCTTTAGTGTCTTTCATTTTTTCAGTGGTCAAAACATTGTGGTTTGGGATGAGTCAATTTGTAGTTGAAACAATAGCAATGAAAACAAAACAGTTTCTTTTGATATTGCTGCCCTGATGGTATTGGGAAAAATTCCCCCAGGCAAGTCCATATAGTATCATTGATAAGAGGTTCATTGTATGGAATCCTTCTCCTTACATTATTAGATGTTAGACTCAGCAGAACCATAAAGAAAGCAGTGTCAGGAAAGCAAGCAAAAAAAGACAACATATGAAAGTATTCAAAAGTGTCTCTACACATAGAAGGTTGAGGTTTAAGTTTATTTTTATAAAAGACTGTCTCCCTCTTTAAGATGGCTATGTTCATAATTACTCTATTTTGGAGTTATATTCTATGTAATGAATGACCATAGGAAGTTTGCCAGAATGTGAAATGGCATTTTTTTAAAATGACTAATTTTTTTTTTCAGCATCAGTTAATGCCAAGATTTCTTGAGGCAAATAATTTGAGTTAAATGTTAGTAAAGCAGACATGGAATTATAAAGAATTTGAAAACCAAGCAAACAGCAAGGCAATGGTGGTGCATGCCTTTAGTCCCAGCACTTGGGAACCAGAGGCAGGCAGATTACTGAGCTCGAGGCCAGCCTGGTCTACAAAGTGATTCCAGGACAGCCAGGGCTATACAGAGAAACCCTTTTTCGAAAAACAAAATACAAACAAACAAAGAAAACCAAGCAACCTATTTTAACTAGGCCATCTCCCATCAACAATCTAAAGTCATTGTTTATTTTACTATTAATAATTATCTTCACATATACATGTATACATATACATACACATATGAATGCATACAAAAACATGCATGCACAGAAACACACATACACATATGCACAGACACACTTCTACACACTGAGATAAAGAAGTCTCTAGAAAAGAGTTGAGTAGAGGAGTAGCAAGGAAAAGGGAAGAAGATAACTGGTCTACAAGAAAGATGTATAATATATTTTACTGTTATTTATAATAGATGACTTGGTTTGTACTTTATGCTTTTTAAACCATAGTCATATCTAAACGTCATCTTTCATTGCATAATAGCTTTATAAATAAGTAAGACATATTCATTATAGAACAAAGGGCACTTCTGCAGTCAAATAATATGGATTCAAGAGGTGCTTTGCTATATTTTGTCATATCACTGAGTCTCATTTTTCTCAAATTAGACAGTAATTCTGACACTAATATTCTGATTGCTCAAATTGCTATATAGATTTTTCTACAAAAATATGAACTTCTTTTCATTTTCTACAACGATTTAATCCCATTCTGTTTTATGTGAAATCCACTCAAAATATAATTATTGACAGTAACAGTGCTTATCAGATGCATTGTAGATATAATAGGATACAGGCAGTTGTGCAAGACTTGGTCTCTTCCCCATGATAGAACTCATTCTATATCTGGAATTTAATACAACTAATGTAATGAAAGTTGACATGAAACAAAGTATAATGTATTGTAGGTGACATTTATTAATGCTTGCTCTGGGCCATGTGCTATGTTGTACTTCTCTTATTTCACACAGTAAATGATAAAATAATGTCTTTCATGTTAACATCAATTATCGGATTAAAGTTGAGGAAATGGAAACTCAGAGAGAATTACTCAGATATTCTGTATCCACAAATGCAACCAGATATAAATTTTCAATGTATTTTTATGTTGAAGAATTGGCTATAGAAAAAGCTTTCTATTAGTATACAGAGAAAACATTCTAATACATGTTTCTGAGATCTTCAATTTAATATGATGAATGGGTACATTGGCATAATGTTACTAGTTTCTTTTAATTTTTATATGATGTAAAAAATATATAGTATTTTCAGAGCTATGGCCTAATCTATGATAGATATATAAATTTTTTGCCAAACTACTGTAAAAGAAGGAGATACATATATTATTAACCAACAGAGAAAGGCTTTGCTTGTTTCAGAAGTAAATACCCAACACATATTTAAATATAGAAGCCATAGGAAGTATTTACCTTGGGAAAAGACAGAGCTATAACTACCACCAAGTATAAGTAGATGTTTCTAAAAGATTTACATACTTTAAAATGTGTCAAATTATGTAGAAAATAGGGTTTACCTGTGAGACCAGCAGACTTTTTACCCTTTATTATTTCTTTGGTTCTTGAGTAAGCAAGAAAGACACAATTTATTTATCTTGTTCTATTGTAAATAAGCTTATTTACAAAAAAGAATGGATTCAAAAGTCAAATACAACATTCTGCAATACAACTATGTCCTTTAATATTCATCCAATATGCTTTCCTTTGCTGGTCAATTGCTTCCTTTTCCATACATGTTCTCTTATTTGTGAACCATCCATAAAGGAAGAACACCATGCAACACAGAATCACTCTTGCTCTGCTTTCATTTAAAAGATCAATGGATGTTTGGAAGCACTAAAACTTAAAACTAAGTCTTTTTAAAAACATCATCATCACTATAATACTTATAAATAATTGCTTGTAGTGGGAAATGATGGTGATCAATAGAGAATATGAAACACTAACCTAAAAAAACAAAAACAAAACAAAAGTAACTGAAAGATTTCAATGATGAAGACATGAATTTACTTCAAGTCCCACTAGAAAAGTATTAAATGAAATTGAGCGCACATTTTGTCGTCTGTCTCAGGTATGGGCAGGCTCAGGGAACTTACCTAACTGCCTTCCCCTTGGTAAACTACACTGTTTTTAATCAGTAAAGTCTCAGAAGTACAGCCCACCAATATATATGGGTTGACAGAGAAGTAGGTCCAGCACTTCTGCTAGTTTGAAGTGGATCTACTTTTGTCTGATTTATTTGCCAGTTGTTTTATATGACTTGATTTACTGAATTCACAGATTTCATATTGTTTTTATTTCTTGGCTTGTTTCTGGTTTGTATAGTCAGAAGACACAACGTCTCTCAGCTATACAGCAACTGGCCTCAAGCCAAACACGATGTATGAGTTCTCAGTCATGGTGACCAAGAACAGAAGGTCAAGCACATGGAGCATGACTGCACACGCCACCACCTACGAAGCTGGTATGTGAAGAGACACTGGCCTCCAAGGCCCATGCTTGGCCTAGGTATCATTGTTCAATAATTCGGTGGAAATTGAGGCACAGAATTAGTATGGTTTCAAAAGTGAGCCTTATCCTTTGTGAAATAATGTGTCATGTACAATTCACAGCACTTCGGCATCTTATAGTGTTCTTCTAGTCCTGTAGAAGACAGAAGTTTTCAATAGATTAAACAGACTGGCCGCATGATTGATTGGTGGTTTTTCAGAATGAGTTCTTTAGATCACTAACTTGTACATGAATGTGAATTCTCTTTACTGGGTTTAAGTGGTGGGAGGAATTTAGCTAGTTAGTGAATGTTATCTGAAACAAGCGTGGCTTTGAACAACAGTCCTGATAGGTATTGGGTAATTTGAGACAAAGTAAAACATTACAATTTTGGCTTCCTGGATATTTATTCTAACTACAAATACTGGAATATAAAGTAGTATTCAGGTGGCAAGAGTGTAACATAATGGGAAACATTTATGTACTTTGAGAGAGCTAAAAAGTATGCACTCCTAGCCACTTAGTAACCTCTTTAGCCGTAATAACAAGTATTTTAATTGATTTCATATTCATATTATGTTGGTGTGTGACCTATACTAAACATTTTCAAATTTTAATATTATGCCAATAAAGTTGTCAACTCAACAAAATTTCGTTTTTTCCACTATCATTTGTCCCTTGGTGTTGATACTTTAATGTTATTACAATTATTACCTTAATTTTTGGAGTTCTTTATTCTGTAGGTACTTCTGTCTATAAAAATCTTTGTAGATAGTCTCATTTTATCATTGTCTCTTTTACTTCACTTATTATACATTATTAAGCGTTTCGCTATTAATTTTGACTTGGATGCCAAAGTCTGTATTTTCTAAAAGAGTTAAGACCAGCCAAATGAGTTGCATACTACCAGGACCATAAAATATCACCTCCCCACCTTTATTTACCCCAAAAGTCATTGATGTAATGAAATATGAACTGGCAAAGTTACAGAAAATAGAAAAAGTAGCAGCTGCTATGATTTGACTGAAAGAATAGTCGTCTCACCTGAAAGCAAACAAATTCATCCATTTTACCACTCATAAACATAAAATGCACACCAGGAACTTGCTTGCAAAATGCACCCTGAATATTTCTAATCAACTACCTAGCCCAACAGAGACACCAATGGTGAGTCCCAATGCAGACCAAAAAGATAATAAGTTTAAGACCTCTGGTTAGTAGAGACAATGATTGTCAACTCAGATAATGATCTGAACAAAGGTGTAAATAGCATGTGGAGGAGATCCCTGGGTGACATGAGAAAGAAGAAAGAAGAAATTCACAAGTGTCTGTAGATTCTGTAACTCTGAGAAGGAAATGAAGTGGATGGAGTAAGGGTTTGCCTTATTTCTGTAATCAGATATAGACTCTATGACTTCATTGCCACAAACTGAAGTGGCTCACAGTAAATATAAAGGTGACAGAGAAATTTTAAAATTAAAATATTTCATTTTGTTCAAATGGACAATCTTTTATTCTGATTTGCTTAATTAAAATAACAATATCAACAATGGTGCCAAAAAGGACCCAGTCACAGCTATATACAACTATAGCTGCCATGGTATTATAACCTAGCATTCTGAAACAACATGTCTTTCTTTCATTTTTTCTATCAATTAATATTCAACCATTCAAAAGATAAAACCTTATAGTTATATCCTAAGATAGGTTGCAAAAATAGCTAAAGGAAAGATGGTTCAAAATCCTAAATTATAAATTTGTGTAGCTATTATGCCTATATAGCCCAGAGACAGTATTTTTCTCCAAAAGAAAATCCCGGATTTCTTGGAAAGGAAGAGGGACAGAAGATCATTGGCAATCCCAATAATAAAAGTCTTGTGTAATTTCCATGTCTGCAGTCTTCTAAGTCTGTCCATGCACAGAATGTAAAAACTGAAATCTACATATATTTGATAGCCAAAGATACGGGAAGGACTTGTTTTTCTTCTAAGACAAAGTAAAATTGACATGTTCATTTGTGACTTCCAGGCCCTGCCACAGGTACTAGGTGTAAAAGAAAAAGAGATCACAGCCTCTCTATTAGAAAGGATTAAAATCATTTTAAGAAGAGAAATATATAGAGAAATAACAAAGTAACAAAAGAAATGCAGTCACCAATTTTGGGATATGTTGAAATTATAGGAGACATCACAAAGTACAAATTTACTCTGGAAAAATACGAAGTTTGACAACTATAGAAATGCCTACTTATAGCCTGAGGGATCCATTAGGTACTCAAGTGGACCTTAGGAGCCATTAAACACATTTTCCCCACATATTTGGGGAAATGTGCAGCTCATAGAGAAACTGTAAATACTTGGGCTGCTAACTTAATTACCAAAATTTCTATTCATCATACACACAGCTAGGATAAAGACATGTACACACCTGGAACAGATGACTTAGAAGGTTGGTATTTCAAGTAACCACCTTCTAAATAAACATTAATTTGAATTTTAAGAAGAAAGGATATGTGCCATAGTTAATACCCTTAATTTTCTTCATCATTTAATTTTTTTCTTATATGCTTTCTATAATAGCTAAATCAACTTCTGACTATATCTAATCTTTCTATTCATGAGATATAAAATATCATGAAAGAAATGCTTAAGAAAATAAACTTTTGTGAGTTGCTCTTGCCTCTTGTATTTTGCTATAAATCTATACTGTTCTTCCAATAATGCCTCTTGACATGTTTTCTTCTCCTCCATTTCATCCTTCCTTTTTTCTTTCTTCTTATTCTCTTCCTCTTCTCATTTTTTGGTCCACTGTCTTCACCATGATTCTTTGAAAATTTAAATATGTTAATGGAATTCTCAATATATAAAAATTAGCTTAACCTTGGATTAATTAGAGTTCCATTGGCCTTTGAGGAAAGAAATATGGCAGATAGGAATGATTTGCAGCTTTCCTATTTGGTTCATATGTATAAATATGTAGGAAGATACTCTGGCAGTGTCTTATAGCTAATATAATGATGTACCTACCCTACATAACATTTAGAAAAACCAAGGAGAATAGAATGAAAATGAGTTCAAGTAGAGATCAAGTTTTGTCTTTCTTATTCACTGGAAACCAGAAAATTATTGCAGAAAACAGAGAGACCAGATACCTCTGAGTCTGCCTGTGTCAAACTAGTGATAAAAGGGGAGACTGTAAATAATATACCTGAAGCTTTGCTTGCTGCTTAGAAGAAAAACTGTCTTCAAAGTGGGTATAAACAGCAGCAGAAATATGGATGATGTTGGATTGGCTGGGCACAATTGGTCCTATTTTAAAATATATTTACATTTTACTTTGCACAATGTTTAAAGGAAATAGATCTGAAGTGGGCAGGGTTTCCTGCTGTCTTATTTTATGCCACACTGAAGCAAAAACACTTTTATAGTACATGTCCTTTCTACTTTGGTTTTTCAATTTCTGATCTCACTTAGAAAATATTTACCATATCATTTAAACTACAAGAAGATTTGACTTGTTTTACTTTTGTCTGTTTTTCTTTCTCTCTCTTGTTTTACTTTTCATGGAATTCAATAGGTTTTTCTGTTCTTCAATCATAAACTACAATTGCAATAATGTCCTTAATGGAAGGCATGGACTTTCTCAGTTCATTAAGCATACATTTTTGTACATACATACATGAGTGTGAGCTCACTTGACATCCCCTGTTGCATTCTTCAGCTCGGTGTTTCCTTCTTATGCTCACACCTTAGGAAGACGTTTGACTTCCATGGTAAACCATCAGTTCTGCACCTTGTCGTGCATTATTCCAACAGTTGTGACTAACCATAAAAGGCAAAGTAAACACAGTAAACATGATCCATGTAGTGATAGATCCTGATTGTTAGCATCATGACAAAGTGCCACAACCAATGACAAGACCCTGTCTCTGTCTCATCTCACAGCCCCAACTTCCGCTCCCAAGGATTTGACAGTCATTACTCGAGAGGGGAAGCCTCGTGCTGTCATTGTGAGCTGGCAGCCTCCCTTGGAAGCCAATGGAAAAATCACTGGTAAGCATACAGCGTTCTCTCCCAACCTTGCCCCATCTTGACCTTTGTTGCTTACGGTTGCCTACTTCACAGCTGCCTTTGCCTCTGTGTGGAGCGTCTATCTCAGCATCTTGCTTCACATCCTCATCTCTGACTGGCTCTTCTTATTCCCCACTGAGGGAGTAGTTCTCTAAAGGGTTGGTACAGGTACACACATGTGCATATTTACATTCAGGCGCTGTGTGAAAGATGTACCTTTCCATCAGGATAAGCATTTTGTGTTTTATCATAATGACCATTAAGACAACCATCTATGGAATGTTTGTGTATATACAAATGGCTAAAACGAATCAGGGTAGTGGAGAATTACAGAATATAAAGGATTTCTATTGGCCTTATACTTTGTGTGCAACACATGAAGGAGGTTTGACTTTTTTTTTTTAACTTCTCATTTAGCTTTTAGCTTCATTCTTTAATAATAAGGATTGGAAAATGATTAATATTGACTGACAGAAATTGAACATAATGAATATTTCACAGTGACAGATTTTATTTTATCAAATATTGCTGATAACAAAAATACCTAATTAAAGCATCCATTAGAAGCCTATGATGTTAATTCAGTATTAAAAAAAAAACCCTAATGGAGTTCTATCAGACAGTTTGCCTTCTCTATTCAATTTAGACTAATTTAGATTTTTTGTAGCTATCTCCATCGAATCAACTTATCACAAAAAAATAATATACAACTCAAAATGTGCACATTATAGCCCCATAAAGTAGAACTATTGGGTTAGCAATTTAAAAGGCACTTGCCTGTCATCTACATGTACATACAAGGGATGTTTGGCAGTCCTACCCACAACAGTGACTGAGTTCTTCTGTGGTGCAGATAAACCAGAAACATGCAGTTTCAGTTGGCAAACTCAGTTCCTATGATATGCAGTGATATGTTTTCAAAAGGAAAAGAAAATGTGATGCCTATCAATGTGATGGAAATTTAAGTTGAAGCTTTGTTTTGTTTAGGAAAATCTCTTAGTGTAATAGCAAACAGAATTTTGATATGAGCTGATAAATATGAGGCAGAACACAAACATAAAATCCCTTCACTCAGAGCATATGTGTTCATTTGTCTGTGTGCCAAGCCTTTAAAAACTCAGGCTGGTACATTTCAATTAATTTTTTTTAGTCTCATTTCTTGTTGTTCTGGTCTACTTTCATTGATTCCATTTCAGTAGTTTTGTAGCTTTTGATTTAGCTATAATTTATTTCATTATAAACAGTTTTTTATAGACATAAGTCAAAAACAGATATTTTAAGAAGAAAAAATAGAAATTTTCTAAATAAAAACAAGGTATGATAGAAACTATGTGTAGTAAAGAATGAAAGTATATTTTCTACTTCTACACTCCTTACTCTGAACTCAAATAAATCTTCAACTTGTCAAAGTAAACAACAGAATGTGTTTTCAACTCTGAAAAAAAAAGCCTGAATGTTGTTTTTCCCATGCAAAAGTTTAAATTCTAGCCTATATTAAGAAATCTCCTCTTCTATTTAAACCTAACCCTCATGCTATGTCCTGGAGATGGACTTGCGGACTTGGAGGCATCTATAGAGTGGGGTCCATCTTCCCAATGTGACCACATTGGATGAGTTTGTTTTGTCTGTTTTACAACACACACACACACACACACACACACAGGCACACACGTGTGCACCCTCATATAGTCAAAGTATCAGAGACCTATAAAGATGATTCATTTATTAAAGCAAAATTGTGATGCACTGTATTCAGTTCGGTAAGAAGGAAAGATAAGAAGCCTTGAGGGACTATCATGAAGAGAAAAGAGACAAAGAAGTGTAATGGTTGTGAATATAATCCTGATGTGTTATATACATGCAAATGTCATAACAAAACCACACACACATGAACCCTCACATGTACGTGTAATTTTATTTTTTTAAAATAAAGTTAATTGTAAATGTATATGAAAGCCAAGCAATAAACACCATGTTCCTGTGTGCTACACTCCCACACATTGGTCCCTATTAACATTATATTATGTTCTGTTGCATTATGTGTTGTTATGTTGTGCAAATTGTGTTTGACCTACACAGATGTATTATAGTACATGCATATAAACAGGCATTCACACACAACTAGTAAGTATAAAGATAAATAAAGCAAAATAAGACAAAGGTATTTTTTAATTTTTGTTTCTCTTTTGCTTATTTTTTTATTTAAAAGTTTAGTTTTTCATACAATATATTCATCATATTCTTTCACCTTTTCCAACATCTCCTAGATGCTTCTGTCCAAGTTCCAGTGCTCAACTGCTCCCTCTTCCTCTTCCCCTGCCTCCTCCCTTCCTCCCTCCCTCTATGTCTCTCTCTCTCTCCCTCTCTCTCTCTCCACATACGTAGTATTTGGATACTTCTGAGGAGAGGTGAAACTCAATCTGAGAACTCTAAGTTAAACTTGTCAGATACACAGCAGTTCAGACGGGGGAAAGAGGGACTCAAAAGCACTTCAAAGGAAACACAGCGTTTTAAGAGAGTGATACATAGGACTGTGAAAATCATTGATGCTTTCTAATAAGATATACCACCTAAGTTCAATAAGAGTAATGTTCAGCTATACATATCACATAAGGCAAACCGGTTTGGAGTACATATGTAAATTAGACAACCATAAGTGACTGTACTGTTCCTGTTATAGTAATATACTCCCTAAACATAGAACTAAAACCCTCCAATGATAGGTACTAGTATTTGAAATAACAACTATGGCATCTTCAGTTCAGGGATATGTATTTGCCTGACTAAGGTAGAACAGAAAAACAGTACTAGAAAGCACAGCATAGAGACTCTCACCCAGCCCTTTTCCAACCAGCTTCATTACTTGTGAAAAGAGCACCACCCAGGCCCTCCTAACTTCACAGGGTCATTGCAACAATAAAATATGACTGCTCTGGTGTATAATATTCTAAATATTTGTAGCATTTTATGCTTTCCAATGTATCTTTATTATTTAAGCATGGCTAAAATAAATATTACCTTTTTTCCTTTATGGTACCGCTGTAAATATTATGCAAACGTGTTATCTCAGTTTTACATTTTTCATAATATTAATATATTAGAGAAAACATAATCTAGATTTATAGGTAGCAAAAGCAGTAATTTTTAAATATGACAGATATGTTTTTTTCTACTGGCCTACTCCATATTTTTATATTGTGTGCTGAAACAATTATTATCTAAATTTTGCAATACTAAAAAAAAAAAAAAAAGCTGTTGCCAGCAAGAGTAAATGCTGTAGTTTATAGATTGTAGGCATATACTAATGATTATAAATTATAGTTAAGAAATGTGTGTCTTTTAAAAGAGAACCACAGCATGCACTCTGTATACCAAACAGAATCACACTTGTCTATTTATACAGCTTACATCTTGTTCTATACCTTGGATAAGAATATACCAATCGATGATTGGATTATGGAAACTATCAGCGGTGACCGGCTCACCCATCAGATCATGGATCTCAGTCTTGACACTATGTATTACTTTCGAATTCAAGCACGGAATGCGAAAGGAGTTGGGCCGCTCTCTGATCCCATCCTCTTCAGGACTTTGAAAGGTTTGAACTACATCCCATCATCTTTCTCTTTGTGGATGGTCAAAGAATAACTCTACAGTCTCTGTTAGAAGAAAAGCCCTAGATCTTTCTAATGCATGCTCAAAAATGTCTATAATGGGCATTCAAAACAAATTAAAATGATAGTTTTATACTCAAAGTTAATATGTCAAGCAAGAATTATTGATATTTACCACATTTTTATGCCATCAACACCAAGCAGACATAATTATTTTGATTTTTTAAATATAGCTCTCTGGTATTTAAACTGATTCCATGCATACTATTTTTATTTAATATACAGTGAATCCTTTTGATCTTTATATATAAGGAAATGACATGTAGATGAGTTGAGTTATTTATATGGCCAAAAATTACTAACTTTTCTTCCTTTCAATAATGATCATGGTTCTATATCAAAAAAAAAAACCAGTTTTAATAAGGTAAGCAAACAATTTTCAAAAAATACTTGTGCTTAGTATATTGAGAACACACAAACAAAAATGGAAAAAATTAATATGATGATTCAATGAAAGCCCACAATCTTGTAAATATACATATACATGTATATGTACGTGTAAATATGTGTGTATGCATATATGTATACTCAATTTGAAGACTTATAGGTAGCAAAAGCAGTAATTTTTAATTATGACAGATATGTTTTTTTCTAATGGCCTACTCCATAGTCTTATATTGTGTGCTGAAACAATTATTATCTAAATTTTGCAATATTAAAAAAAGCCATTGCTAGGAAGAATGAATGCTGTAGTTTATAGATTGTACGCATATACTAATGATTATATATTATAGTTAAGAAATGTGTGTCTTTTAAAGGAGAACACACAAACAAAAATGGAAAAAAATTAATATTATGATTCAATAAAAGCCCACATTCTTGTAAATATACATATACACATATATGTATGTGTACAAATGTGTGTATACGTATACTCAATTTAAAGACAGTGTCTGTATAGAAAATGCTGAGTTCAAATACCGATTATTTAAAACATCCTTACATCTTTAGAGTCCAATAATATTTTTCTACAAGATAAAATGATTGCAAGAGTCTGAATAATGGAAAAAATTTGTATATCCCATAGATGATATATATGTATTTTACTATACAGTGATCACTGTTTTATATGAAGGTAGATACCTTGGGTCTTACATTTGTAACTATATTATGGATATTTGATTCCAGAAAAATTAATACATGGTGGCAAACAATTGAGACATTAGAAAAACCTTCATGATGAAAGTTTACTGACTTCTTTGCTGTACTTAAATGAGAATCTTAGAAAAACTGTGTAGTCTGTTCATGCATTAGGAAGATATGCTAATACATAGTGGACTTTTGAATTCTCATGAGTAAGCTATTCAAAAGCTGGATTTTGTTAGCAGCTTACCTGAAATTTTGCCAAAAAGACACAAGCAAGCATTCATCCTAAGCCTGCATGACAGTTCCTCATGTTACACTAGAAGTTAGGAGGGAGGTGAGGTAGAAATGAGTTAGTTTTTGCCCAGGTTTTTAGGACATCATGTCTAATACAGGTTTTGCTTCATGAGCAATTGAAAAGCAGCCAGTAGTTCATTTGCTAGAAGCATAGAATATAACTAGATAATGTTTGCAAATGCCTAAATTTTATCTACAGGCATGTGCCAAATTAATTTCATGCTCATGATGTGTGCGAGCCAAGAGATGCCAGCAAAGGTTTACAGTGATTTAAGGAATCTGAATGTTTTATATGGTAGATTGATGAGCGGAATATACTGGCCCAGGCTGATAGTCATCCTGTAGTTTATTTAATGAAGTTAATATTTCATTTGTTACTGTTTACTTCAACTCTCAAATAATCTGTAATCATTTTTCTAAACTGGTGACAAGTTCCAAATTTTCTTTTATAATTGTCTACAATATAATTATGATGTGTTAGATCTAATACATTGATTTGATATTGTCCTTAATCATTTTGTGAATAAAGTTTGTTCACACTGTAAAATGACTTTTTTCATGTTTAGCAAATTTTAAATTACTCATGAAAAACTGACACTGCCTATCTTTATTAAAGTTAAGTAAAAATGTATTTCTATGTCACTTTAAATGACAAATCTTTTAAGGCCAATCAATTATACATCATGAAAGATTTGATGTCTTGGTGAACCACAGCTACACCCAAGACAGAACTCATGGAATTTCTCTGACTTAAGATTTTCAGTTTCCAAGGCTTCTTAAAAGCATAAGGCAGTATATAAGCTTGTTTGACAGACAGAAAGGCTTAGATGTTTTCCTGAAGCTGAGGAAGGTCCCTGTAGTCTACTAGCTAATGAGTAAATATTTCACTGCAAATCACACCACAGGCAGGTGTCTGCAAGCCTCATTCTTTCCTATTCAGGCTTTGCCAAAGTAGTAGCATTTTGTACTTGAGATTTGAGTTTGTCTTTTGCTATTAGCAACTAGCCAGAGGGGCTTAGGAGACTTGATAAATAATCACTAATGAATTAAAGAACATTTATAATAAGGAAGCATATGCACATATGTATATAATGTCTAATTATTTCTCTGAAATTTTAATTGAAATGTTTCACTTTATTTTGTGACCATATAGGAACTTATAAATTTACACCTTTCTTACAAATTTACACCTACCTTCCCCATATCCTTCATAGACTTCTATTTAGAAACTCTCACATTGTTAAGGCACAGCAAATTTATGTTTCTCTGTGTATTACAAACAGTGAAATTTGCAGTATTCCCATCTATTTATATTAGGGTTCTTCAAAGAAATAAAACTAAAAGTGTATATTATATATAATAACATTATATGTAATACTTCTCACCTATAGTATAATATGTGCTATCTACATGAGATCATATATATATATATATATATATATATATATATATATATATATATATGAGTGGCTTACAAGTAATGGCCCAACTATTTCAACAATGGCTGTCTCCTGATGGAAAAATCCAATAATCCAGTAGTTGTTCAGTCTACAACATGACTACAAGACTAGAAGTCTCAGATGGTCTTCAGTATATGCCAGAAGAATCCTGAAGAAGGGGGTTCTAATTCCAGTGAAGGAATAGTGAGGGAAAACAGGCCAAGAGTAAGTGTTTCCATCTTTCCCATTTTTTTTAATACAGGCTGTATATGGCAGCTATGGCCCACCTCAAAAGAATCAGATTTAGGGTGGGTCTTCCCACCTCCAAATATTCAGTCAAGAAAAAAAAAAATCTCTCACAGGTGTGCCTAGCCACTTGGGTTTGACTAAGTTCTAAATATAATCAAGCTGACAACTAAGAATAGCCATCACACCTGTGATACACTAGAAACAAAAGGGGCTCTCAAGATGTATACCACAGAAATTTTCTATAGATGGAGAAGGTTATTTCCTATGCCCAGAGGAGCAGAGTGTTTAGTGATGAATTCCCAATTAAGTAGAATATATTCTCTGGGCATCCTTAATTGGTATTTATAAATATGCCTCTCCATCCAGAAATAAAATACACTGAAACCTATGGAAGAATGGCTTGGAGTTCAAATTAAATTTGACAAAACACACGGAAGTTTCGATCACTTGACATGAACAATTACAAATTCAAATCACAAGGATGTGATTAAAAGTAACGCTTAGAATTCATTTGATCTCTTCCATTTGTTGAAAGATAATGTTTATTAACAATTTTTTGAGACAAGGTCTGACTATGCAGACTTTGCTGGCCTGAAAGCAGATGTGTAGGCTAGGACAGCATTGATGGCAGAGATCTTCCTGCCTCTGTTTCCTCAGTGATAGTCACATGCCACCACACCCAAATAGTAAATATTTTTTTAAACCTTGAAAAATTTCACACTATATCTACTGTAACTTTACTATCAGAAAAGCAAATCTGGAGATAGTATACTTATCGGGCACATACGACTATACCTGTGACTTCAGATATTGAAATCAACACAATTAACAGTAAAGGAACAGTTACAAGGTGAATAGGAAATTAACTTGGCTTTATTCTTTTGGTGTGTTTTGTTTTTCTGTTCCTCTGTGACATTAACCCACACAGTCTCATCAAACACACCTCTCCACCAGATATAAAATGCTGATTAAACAACTTTTTGAATGTGTCCTGCTCAGAGTGCTCCCAAACTTGTAGATTTGCCAGGTTGTAGTATTGTTCTGCCTCCTTATTGCTGAAAGCCTGGTGCTGGTTCTGACTACAGACCTTTGTTTAAAATCCTGCTCATTTGCCCCTGAATAAGGTGGCTCAAGCTTTTACCTCAGCATTCAGTGAGCAGAGACAAATAGTTATCTGTGACTTTGAGGACAGCCTGGTCCATGTAGTAAGTTCCAGGAGAGATTTTGTCAAAAAAAAAAAAAAAAAAAAAAAAAAAAAAAAAAAAAAAAAAAAAAAAAAAAAAAAAAAAAAAAAAAAAAAAACCCAAACCCAAACCAAACAAATATCCTTTGATTCACTGTGCAAACTATGTATAATAAAATGGCCTGTCAAAAATCAAACAAATGAACAAACAAAAGCACCAGCCACCAGCCAACCCTCAGCCTTATTAGCTATAAGTTACTTTTTCAAACAACAGTAATTGATTTGCAGCAACAGTGGTACACAGAATTAATGGGTGTCTATGTTGTACATAACTGCATATCTGTTTCACTGTAAATTTCAATGAAATGTATACAAGTGAGTTATTGCATAAAAGTTAAATAGGCACCAAACCCTTTTCAAAGGTTTCAAAGAAATTCATGTATGCTTAAAATAATTATAATTGATGGCGACTTACAAAGGAGTAGATTGGCCAAGATTTTCTTAAGACTTTTTATTAGAACCATGATAGGATTAATTTAGTAGTTAATGTCATTTGTTTAAGAAAATGAAGTCAAATGAAGTCAAATTTTAATAATTTTGGAGATGACTTCATTTATATAAGAATTTGTGACCACTGATTATTCATTCATAACTCTTGTGCAATTGTGAACAACTCAAGAGCAAACCTCACCAAGTCTCAGATCATATAACACAGTCATCCCTCTGAGAATATCGTACTAGAATATCGTACTAGTTTGCCTGGTTCATAGGAATTGTCTAAATAAATAGTCTAAGATTATATATATATATATATATTCCTTTAATGTATAAATTATGTATAATATTGTGTGTGTAGCTCCTATAACTTACTTGGAATATACATAAATTGATAGCACAACCTATTCATTTTACTATCAATTCCATTTTAATGAAAAATTACAAAATGAGTTTCCGTTTAGAAAAAAACATGACAACTACATTTTAGAACATATTTACTCAGCAAAACCCATTCATTTTGGGGGTTCACTACCTCTGATTATCCAAAAAAAGAAAAAAATGACAAAATTTTGGACATGACAAACCAGATATCTCATTTTTGGACATGACAACCCAGATATCTCATAAGGAACTCTAAATGGTAATTATAATTTTTTTCTCTCTCTTACAGTGGAACACCCTGACAAAATGGCTAATGACCAAGGTATGGTGGCATGGTCTAGTGTTGTTTTCTTCTTTCCAGCAGCTGTAGCTATGAAAATGTCAATCATTATTTTGTATTCTCCCTTTTACCTGGGCCATACACCTGATGGAGCTAACAGACACTGGCGTGATTAATCTTGTTAATGAAGTTCTGCTTGGCTGAGGCTGTGGGTCTGATAGGGAAGATGTAAATTTTCTTGAGAGGAAATTGTTTTGTCTCTATTCTGAAGGACCAATTAAAATGTCAAGCTTCTTTGTATGAAATAAATTTTTAGTCTCTGTCTGCACTTTTGAATAATTCACATTAAGTATAATTAAGCTCGGCATAATTTTCGAGCTGCTCTTGCACCCTTTCCTGAGCTGTGGATTAAAGTTCTGTCGTGCTACATAAATCATGTGTGCTTGTCCTCTGCAGAGACATTCTTATAATAAATAAAAACAAAGTTGACTTAACTTTTTAGGGTATGATCACTGTTTATTTTGAAGGCCAGAGTCTTTCAGCTCATGGATTAGAGATCAGGTGATGGTAAAATTTAAAATAGTTTAAAAATCTCTCTCTCTCTCTCTCTCTCTCTCTCTCTCTCTCTCTCTCTCTCTCTCTCTCTCTCTCTCTCTCTCATTACTAAAAGCTGATTGAAGCCAAGCAATGGCTTTGCACAATGAAAAATGGAGATAAACACAAATTATCCTTCCAAAGTAGGGAAGAATTTCCTATTAACATAATGTGTAGACTGATTAATAAATTAGTATCATATTATCTTTACACCAAAGACAGTTGATAGGATTCCAAGCAAGAAAAGGAGAGTTGATGAGTTTCATGGGGTGGGGGTGGGGGTTCCATTTTTTGCTAGAAGCTTGGGAGTCCTTGAAACTGGTTGTGTCACTGCTGTGGTTTCAGATTCTACAGCAATTTGTCTGTTTCTTTGCACATCAGAATGGGCCATCAGGATACACAACCCACTCTGATGTGCCCAAGCAACAAGTTGTGAGATTAAAGGAAAGTCTTCTTCATGAGGCAGCTCTGCTTACCAGACAGGATCATCTGTGTGTTACTCTTACTAATGGCAGAAGACCCCCACCATGAGTAGTGTTTCCCCCCTATGGATCCTAGTTTTTGTTTGTTTTCTTTGTCTGGGTTCTTGTGCAACATTTCTATTCAATACTAGGTGACTATAATTTCATATGGAATGATAGAAGGGATAGTCTAGAAATGTCTACCCAAAGTCAAGATTTCCATAAATGAGTGTCGCTATTCCTCATTGTTTCCACTGTAGGGGGGGGGATTATTATAAGCCATATGTACTAGAGAGGAACTGCTTTCATTATATTCGTGGTGATAATGTCGCTTAGCATATTTATCCCTAAGTAAATGAAGTACGAGAGCTGGAAAACTACAAACCCAGAACAATTAGTTAGAGGCTCTCTAATCATTTTAGTTATAGGATAATTAAAATCATCTCACATAATGTTCTTTGCTGAAGAAAATTTGGAACTCCCATAGAACCCATAGACCAATAGCTCTTAAATTTTATTTGTATTTGAACCATATACTTCATATATGTATCATATATATTAATATATATTTGTTCTTATTTCATAGATATGAATATATATAAAATATGAAAATTAATAGTAATTTATTGAAGAATTTGATTAGCTGTTACATTCTCCACTTACATGATACGGCACACCAAATCTCAAATCTTCTTAGAGTCTAACTTACTTGGTTTTGTAATTAGTTCTTAGTTGGCTTTTTTGTTTAATATTATTACATAATTTTTTTTTTATTGTGCTGGAGATCGATCCTAGGATCTTATAGATGCTAAGGACATGTCTATCTACTGAAGTACACACCTAACTAATATTTTGTTTCCTATTATGTTAAGCAATCTGACACATATTTTGTTATTTAAATAAATAATGATGCCCCACCTTTCAGTCCAGATTGCATCTAGTTACTTGAGTCTTGTTCAGATATTCCCAAATCAATGAGGTCAGGTCAGTTGCTAGAAGTAAAGGACCCCCAGTTTTATTACCCCAATGGAGTCCATAGATATACTTATTATGTGTTTTTTACCCATTAAATAGTACTTAGAAATATTCTTCCACTTAGGCTACTTAATGCCTTTTTCAAACACAGTCAAGTTGAAAAGCTCAACATTTTACGTCACTTTCATCCAAGTCACTCATTAAACAGAAAGGGCTGGTGAAGCGAAGTTAGTGATAATGATATCTTCAGATTGTTACAAAGACAGCACATAAAGTGTGCGGGCCACCAAAAGCTTGTTATAAACAACATCAGTCATTTGTGTTGATGACTAAGCACTTTAGAAATATTACAGATTACAGAACATTAAGCCTGATGAGAGTAATGATCGAAGGTGGTCTAAATGCACCCATTCTTGGCAGTGAGCAAATAAGTTGAGTAGTTTTCATCTTACTCACTGATGGACTTCTGTCCCTCTGTTAAATGCGTAAGAGGAACTGAATTTTTGATGTTATAAAATACTAGAAGTTAACATTCTTGCATGAAGTTTGAAGGGGCTTACACCTTCTCCCAACTGAGGAGCTACAGCTGGCTGTTAGAGGGCAAAGAGACAGTTCTATTTAAGAGTGTGGACCCTGGTAAGAGAATCACACTGCAATGGATGGTACCATACCCATGAGTATATAGGCAGCACATATTGTTAAGTTGGTGGGCTATTTAAAAAGAAAAAGACCAGACATTGGTTGTGGTGGAGCAGTGGACATTGGTCTGGAGCAGTTAGGGAGAGAAAGAGGTAAGTAAGATAAAATACATATGGAATTATCAAAAACATCTCACTCTCAGAGAAAATTAGGTAGTTTAAATTGAGGTTACCCTGGCAATATGAGTTTTCAATAGAGAGGAAGGAAATTGAATTGTAAAAGAAAACATAAGAAAAAGTTTTGACTGTTGTTAAAAATACTTTGGAAGTTTCTTGTCACAGTTACTTGTTCTTGAAACCTAAGACCTGTTATGAAGAAGATAAGAAAAAAAAGAGTTTTCAGATAATAAGAATGAGTTTCCAGTGGGGAGAGGAGTGGCTTTCCTCAAAGTAATAGTAAGAGTTGGACATAATAGTAAGAGTTGTATGAAGATTATAAAGGGCATAGAATTCTCAACCCTGTGTATCAATAGATTTCATCCAGTGTTTTCTTCATTTTAATCTTGATCTGCTTTGTAATTCCCTTCTCTCCTCCTCCCTTGATTCATTTCCTAGTTATTTCCAGGGATTTTCTATATTCAAGTGACCAACATGTTTGACAGTGACTCTGAGGTTTTAGTGAGTTAAGTTTCATAGAGAGAGAAAGAGAGGTAGTCATAGAGACTCCATGAAGTGTGTGCCAGGGATAGACAAGAGCCATATCACATCTCTCTACGTAAGTATGTAGAATGCTTAATTAAACTCCATGAAGCCTTCCCAACAGGCACAATTTTAAGAATGGATGGTTGATTCATCTAATTCTGGTAACACTGCAGAGACTGATACTATTATTATCTCCATTTGTGCAATAAATAATCTGACACTTAGAAAGATGCTAAATAATTTGCCTGTAGAAACACAGCTACTGAGTAGCAAGGCCAAGTTGTAAACCCAGAAAAATAATGCTTTATAAGCCCTGTTTTTAAACCAGAATCCAAAGAAAGGATGTACTTTCTTCTTGTTTGCATGAAGGACACATAAACATACAGATCTGAAAGTTCATAGCATCCACACTTTTACTGTGCTGGTGTTTCTCTAACATAGACCTTTCTTTTTAATATATCCATGAGTATTCTTAGGAACAAAGCAAATGACTGTCCAACTAATAATCTTGTTAGTGAAACACTGGGATTATGCTAATTCTACTGCCTAGATTATCTTAGACTGCCAACACCAAATGGTGGGTAAATTAAACAGCAAAAATATGTGTTCCTTAGAGTTAGTTGAGTTAGGAACCCTCGGTGAGGGTCTAGAACACCTGAGTCCTGACAATGTTCATCTTCCCTGCTTTCTAATTGGTGTTTCCTCATTGTGACTTCACTTGGGAAAAGACACCTTCCTAAGGTTTCTTCCGAACACTGGCATCAATAGGATTGACTCAAATCTCTCCACTTATGACTTTACCGAACCTCATTTCCAACTATACCTGAATGTAACTGCAGTCTGTACCAGGGTATCAGCATATGAAAGAAATTTCTATTTGAATGTGTGTACTAGGCTTTGTTTTAAAAAAAAATAGCATCCTCTCCATTTGGACACTAAGCAGTCTGAAGCTTGTTTATATGTTGGAAAATAACTCTGAGGTTGTAGTGAGTTAAGTTTCTTGAGGAAGGAGAGCAGTGGCACAGACCATGTGAAGTATGTGCAGAGGAGAGACAGGAGCCATACTGAAGCTCTCTCTCTCTCTCTCTCTCTCTCTCTCTCTCTCTCTCTCTCTCTCTCTTTCTCTCTGTCTCTCTCTCTCCCCCTCCCTCCCTCCCTCCCTCCCTCCGAGTGTGTGTGTGTGTGTGTGTGTGTAACGCTATATACTCACATAGCTTTGTATATACAGTGAAACAGGAATTTAATTCATCCCTTCACTAATTATCTTTCTAGTTTATAGAACAAGAAAATAATTCTTTTGCCACGATCCACATAGACAATTTTTGACAATTGTGAAAAGCAAATGCTTCTCTCTGACTAAACAATGTCCAACATATTGCTTCTAAAAGCATGGATTACAAAGAAAGTACTCACTCCTAGGACTTTCAAGTGTCCCTGGTTCTCCATGGCCTGGGAGAGGATTAGCATGAGATACTCAGCCTAGAGAAATAAGATTTCTAATCTAGTTTTCAGATTCAGATAAAGAAGGATCATCTAAACAGAGTTGCAGTTTTAGGAAAAGCAGACGAGCTCCTCAGAATCTTAACAATTATTGACAAATCTACAGAGTTCACCCATCAGTAGTCATTCACTGTGTGCTATGAGACTGGAATGAAATTGGAGCCCTTAAATTCCAGCACAGCCCTAACACTGGGACCTGCTGTATGACTGTGGAGAAAGAGAATTATCTTCTCTCAGCATCTCCATCTGGAAAATGGTGTGTTGCAAATTATCTGGAAGATTCCCATGTTTTTGTACTGATATTAATTTTTTTTAAAAAAAACTTGAGAATAACAAGTTTGCATAACAAAAAATATGAATAGTTTTTTCACATTTTTACATGTATTGTCTGATTTAGTTCTCATGAAAATTTTATAGTCAGAAAAAGAATCATATAATGAGGACCTAAGTCTTAAGTGTTCAGAGGGTGTAACTAGTTAGATAAGGATGCCCAAGTTACCTAGAACTCTGCTTAACACCACTGTGTAATTTATGGAAATTCAATCAATTCATTGAATCTAACTTTGCTATCAAAAACATTAAACCTAGTAACATTACTGTTAAGCTCATCTCCTTTAAAAGATTGTTTCCCTCAATAGAAGTATTCTTGTAATGTTCTTGACACCACGCCTATGATTTTGCCCCTTGGCTGTCCTAATCTCATGGATAAACAGAATCTTAATTGTTTCAAATTTCAGACAACTATGATTCTCAAGGCAATGTAGTTGCCTTTGTATTTAGTTATTGTAATACAGGCTTAGTAGGGTTCAGCCTACAACAGCAAGGCTTCTGTTTGAAAAATTGAAACCTTTCACACCTTCTGCTTGGAGCAGTCTAATTGAAAATTAAAGCTTCTTTCTACCTTATTATTGTGAATAGCTTCGATCCAGTTTATTATCCAACCACTTGCTACACCCACTTGAAAATGCTATTCTCACCTGTGTTTTTCCCAGGCTCAAAATTTGGTAATTCTGTAAATTATGAGTGGTGAAGAAGAGAAGGTGGAAAATGAGTAATGTGCTTTTAATAGAGTGTTAAGTGCCTGTCATGTTCCCAGCAAGCAGTCAAGTAGTTGCCTAAGTCAGCCTCTCAGGAGTTTTTATGTTCTAATAGGGAACTTTGAAAGAATGAAACATATTCAGTGCCCATAGGGATTTATTTGATCCATGTAGATTTTTTAAGCTTCCTAGAGTGCTAGGCAGTATTGTTTGTTTACAGGATCTCAAGCAAAATTCCGGCATAGGTTCTTCTCATGATACCTACTGTACAACTAACTCCCTTGGTTCTTCTTGAGAGGTCTCTTTCTGGTTTGACTGCATGCTTCGATAAGTTCTGCATTATATATCTTTGGGATTGTTTGCTTTATTCCCCCAAAGAACCTTTTCATTTCATTTTTTATTTTTAAATTATAATTATATTTTTTCCTTTCTCTTTCCTTCCTTCACACCCAGCACAGAGCCTTCCCCTCGCTTGCCTTCAAATTCCTAAGCTCCTTTTTCATTATTTTTATTGCATACAAATGTTTATATGTATATACGTACATATTCCTAAATAGAACCTGTTTTATCTGTATAATGTTCTCTGTATGTGTGTTTCCAGGGCTGACTCTTAAGCAAAGGAAAATCAGTTGATGTGCTCTTCCCTGGGGAAGACCACTCTCCCACTCCCAACTCTCCCCATTTGCCTAGGTATTTGTGGATGGTTGAGGCTTTGTGGGCTCTTTCCCATCTAAGCTGACATGTGCATTGCTGTTATCCTTGTTCAGCTCATGATTGAGAAGTCATGTTTGTAAAACTATGGTTTTGTCTGATGTTACTAAGAGACACCGTCTCACAGCAAACTCTCTATTCCCTTGGCTCTGAAAAACTTTCTACACCCTCCTTAGCAGTGCTCTCTGAGCCTTGGGTTCAGGAGTGTTTTGTAGACATATGACTGAACTGGGCTCCAAAGATCTACATTTTGATTGGCTGTAGTTTTCGATTGTGGTCGTTGTGTATTATAAGGAAAATTTTTCTTCAAGAGGGATGAAGACTGTACTTATCAGTGTATATAAGAACAAATGTCTATAAAACCAGTGATGATTGCAGAGTAGACTCAATCCTTTGGCATTAAGATGCTGGCAATCAGACCAAGAATTATATTTTCTAACCTGATGGCCAGATTATTCCTCCATATACACTAAAGACTAGTCATAAAATCAAACAGCCACAAGATATATACTATAATTGGTTGCATTCTCTCAACCTGGGCAATATTTTCTTTCTTTCTCAAAAAAAGTAAGTCCAAGTCCCTCCTCCTTCCAGATTTACCATAATTCTATTTTTTTCCAGTATCTTTTGTTGCCCTTTTTGTCTTTTCTTCTTGTTAATGGCCAGAATACCCAACTTATGTTGCCCATTTCTAATAATTTACTATTGTTGTTCCTAGCTTAGTGGTCAGATTATAAATTCTCCTTATGCAGAAGATAATCTAGATTCATATTGCCGTGTACATCAGTTATTCTAGTAATTAATATTATAGTTATTAAATATATTTTTAGTTAAATAATGACACAAGAGTCTAGGTAAGTTAAGTCATCTAGAAAATAAAAGGTTTCTTGTCTAACAAAAAGTGGAGATTGGAAAACCGGTCAACAGAAGATATTCTATATGTTGCTGGTCTCAGAGAGAAGATAAATAAAATGTAAGAGTTTATTTCCAGCTAAAACCCATAAATTCAACAATCACCTAGGAAAACAATCAATAATAAAAAATTGTAGTCGCCTTTGAAAGATTCTAAGCCTTCCTTTCTTTGATCTCTATCCTTCCTTATTTGTCGTTAGCACAAAATATTTATAAGCTTGAAATTTACTAGCTTTTTGTAATACTGAGTAGAAAAAAATTTCCAAAATGAATGGGTGCCAATGAATTATTGAAATTGTAGAAATACACTGTGAGAACTAGATTTACTTACTACTGGTAATAAATCTAGCTTGATGCTAGGAATGGCAACACATCAGAAACAAAAGTTACCTGGAACCATTTTCAAGCAGTATACATTGTACAGTTTTTCACTCCCAGACCAAATTGAAAACATGCAAATCACGTGTTGTCATTAAAATGGATATTTCAGCATTTCATGTGGGAAACCATAGATAGCTCAAGCAAAGAAGGTTTCTTAAAACCTAGACTGGACTCTAAGGTATTAATCTGAGTTCTGTTCAAGGACATCTTGTGAAGAGATAGGAATCAAGAAGATGGGCAAACTAGAAAAGCTGTAAGGTAGGCTCAGGCTACAACTAAGGAACACAATGCAGAGCAGTGAATTATGGCAGAAGAATGAACCTGTGAAAGGTTTTTCTAATTTCCCTCTACTCTAAGGTAGTAGTTCTAAATTGTTCCTTCTTTCCAACACTTCAAAGGCCCACTGTACTATCCTCTGACAATCTGCATGGTCCTTGCATCTGCAGCTATATAAACCCTGCTCACATTGTCCAGGCCTACTGAGTGTTTCTTGCTTGAGAGTAGAAGGATAAGAGGAAGAAAAGATTACCTGATGTAGAGAAGTAGCATTGATGTCACTCAGGTCTTCTGTCTTCAAAGGCTATTTTTGCCTCTTCTACAATCATGTTATGCATTCATTCTATAATTGTTTTTCTTTGATTCACTTCATATTTTCCTTAGGGACACAGGATAATTAAAACGTGTCTAAAACTCATAATTTTCCTGCCTCACATTCTCCTATACTGGAAATACAGGTGTGCACTACAATGCCAGGCTCTGCTGTGGCCTTTCTAATGTGACAGCATCACTTTCTGCAGTGCTGTGTATGCTTGCAAACATTATTTCTTTTTCCTTGCAAAGCCTACCTTGTTTGATATCTACTATTAAGAATACAGGTGACTGCACATGGGATGAATACCCACGTGGAGTGGTCTCCATACAACCTCTCCTTCAGTTTCTGCCCCACACTTTGTCACCATATTTGTTCCCTTGTGTATTTTGTTACTCCTTCTAAGTAAGATCTAGGCATCCACACTTGTTCTTCCTTTTTCATGAGCTTCATGTGGTCTGTTAGTTAAACCTTTGTTGTTTCAAACTTTTGGGCTAATATCCGCTTATCAGTGAGTAAATACCATGTGTGTTCTTTTGTGATTGGGTTACCTCACTCAGGATGATATTTTCTAGTTCCATCGGTTTACCCAAGAATTTCTCGAATTCATTATTTTTAATAGCTGAGTAATATTCCATTGTGTAAATGTACCACATTTTTTGTATCCATTCTTCTGTTGAAGGACATCTGGGTTCTTTCCAGCTTCTGGCTATTATAAATAAGGCTGCTATGAACATAGTGGAGCATATGTCCTTGTTATATGTTGCAGCATTTTCTGGGTATATGCCCAGGAGTGGTATAGCTAGGTCCTCAGGTAGTGCTATGTCCAATTTTCTGAGGAGCAGCCAAACTGACTTCCAGAGTGGTTGTACCAGTTTGCAACCCCACCAACAATGGCGGAGTGTTCCTCTTTCTTCACATCCTCACCAGCATCTACTGTCACCTGAATTTTTTATCTTAGCCATTCTGACTGGTGTGAGGTGGTATCTCAGGATTGTTTTGATTTGCATTTCCCTGATGACTAAGGATGTAGAGCATTTCTTAAGGTGCTTCTCAGTCATTCGAGTTTCCTCAGTTGAGAGTTCTTTGTTTAACTCTGTACCCCATTTTTAATGGGGTTATTTTGTTGTCTGGCATCTAATTTCTTGAGTTCTTTGTATATATTCGATATTAGCCCTCTATCAGATGTAGGATTGGTAATGATCTTTTCCCAATCTATTGGTTGCCATTTTGTCTTATTGACAGTGTCCTTTGCCTTACAAAATCTTTGCAATTTGATGAGGTCCCATTTGTCGATTCTTGATCTTAGAATGTAAGCCATTGGTGTTCTGTTCAGGAACTTTTCCCCTGTGCCTAGGTATTCGAGGGTCTTCCCCACCTTCTCTTCTATTAGTTTCAGTATATTTGGTTTTATGTGGAGGTCCTTTAATAGAAAAAAAATGGGATTCTGAAACAAAAATTAATGGAAACTAAGTAAAAATTGTGAAAATATAAAAAAAGAATACAGGTGATGTATCTGATATCACAGATTCTTAAATGCTCCTATAGCCGTGGTATTAACTCTTGGGTGTGATCTAGTTCATTTTCCTTCTTCTTCATTTTTTCTTGTATTTATTAATGCACCATGGGAAAAAAACATACTCAAAGTTAGGCAGACTCAGCTCTTTAAGAATGTGCTCCTGAGTAAATTCATCTTCCTAAGCCATAATCTACTCATATATGAAATGGTCTGTTTTACAGATCCGTAGCTAACATTATTCTCACCCTACTTACTGAAACAGCTTCTTTAAATCTCTTCATACTTAATTAGCATAATCTTTCTCAAATAGATAGGATATGTGCAAAATTCCCTAAGTGGGTCTCTGTCTTCTCCAAAGTAAACTTTAAGGAAACTTTTAGATAGATTATATAAGGAATATTTTCTATAACTTTCAAAACTCAGCTAGTCTCTCTCTCTCTCTCTCTCTCTCTCTCTCTCTCTCTCTCTCTCTCTCTCTCTCTCTTCCCCTCTGTGCCCTCTGAAAAACCTCCCACAATTTTTCTCGTCTTAAATACCTAATAATCGCCTTGTCCCAATATGATAGCTTACTTAAAATTAGGTTTTATTTTGATTTTTGGAAATGATCAAGGGGTTACAATCACTCAATTAAACTTTTCCCTTTGCAGTAAAGTATACACCTCTATAATAGCCAGTTTATGTCTCTAATGCTTCCATCAGTAGATTCACTTGTTGTCAGGCAGACTTCCCTAGTGTGAGCTAGCTCTCTCTCTCTCTCTCTCTCTCTCTCACACACACACACACACACACACACACACACACACACACAAACACACAAACACACACACATCCCTATTCATCTATGATAGTGAGTCCAGGGCAGATAAAAGTACAGAAATTCCAGGTCTGACTTAGTGAACCAATGAGTTTATGAGTTTTTTTTTTTTTTTTTGATGAGTTTTTTTTTTTTTTTTTTTTTTTTTTTTTTTTTTTTTTTTTGAATTACCTGCAATTGCAAGAATATGGCTGAAGAACTTACGGGAGCAGAAATGACTCAAAGGCAGTGACATCATTAAAGCTCACCCTGGCATTAGGGACATAACACAGGAGCTGAGAGCCTGGAGCACACTTCACAGCCTGCTAGCACTTTGACAGGTTACAGTGTCCTTTCCAGGCAGCTCAACTGGTTTCTGTTTCATGTAGGCAGTTTGGCTGCTCTCTGCTGCATTCAGGCTGAAGATTGAGTGGTGGAATTCATTGACTCAGAGTCTCCCTTGCAGTTTGGCCACCTTAGAGTGATTCTAAGAGTCTATTCTGTTTATATAGTCTTGGGAAGGGAGGAGCATGTGAATCTGATCAATCTAAGGGATGTGCAGAAGCTATTTTAAGTTGTGTAGTACCTGTCTTAAGTAGTTTTCCTCCAGGATGGAGTGTTCCCATCTCAAAGGAAACTGCTATACAACACTCCACCCCTTCATTTGACTCTCATTCTTTCTACCTCTCTTTCTTGCTGCTTTCTAAGCCTTGCCACAGCACCACCCCCTTGTTCTCGGGCATTTCATCAGTGCACATGAGTTGGTGCTGACAACAGTCGTTATCAATGGGCAGAAGCTCACAAAAATGTTGAAAGGGCAGTTTATGAGCATATACCATCCATTTGATAAATAACAGTTAACAACTTTCCCACTGAGTCTATGACATTCCCAGCCACAGGTTTGTGTCTAAGTTCACAGTATTAAATGCAAACTTATCCCTGTGAAGTCGACCTTATGTTCAATCAGAAAGTTGGTTATATCCATAACCACCTGTATGACTATTGTACTAGCTGGCACTTCTCACCTGGCACTTCTGTTGTGGTGAGGTATTCTAGAACCACCGCTTACTCAGAGGAAGTTCAGGCTGAATTTTCTCAAGATCACTAGTAGTAATATCTGGCATTCCAGAATCTAGTTCACAGCGAAGAGGCACTTCACGCCAGTCTTGCCTTTATTTCTCCAAGTCCTGAAAGGAACACATACAGTATCTTCAGCAATAGAGTCCATTCATCCAGTTCTGTAATGCAGCCAACAACGGTGATACTAGCTTTATCTTTTGATAAAGACCTTTTATCTTTTTATCTAAGACCTCCTTAGCCAAAACTCATAAAGAGGTAATTGACCTTTGGTGCTAATATGTCTTGACAATGTTAATGATTCTGAAAACATCTTTTTTCTTTATTCTTTACAATGTTCTTGCATGTGTCTTAAACAAGACTCTAGGTCTGCAAAACATTTAGGAGTTAGTGTCTTATTATCTATATAATAAAACCTTTTCTAGAGGATGAGCAGGACAAGGTAACATCCTAAACCACTATACTATAACAAATAGTGGGCTTATAAAGAAAATCTTGGTCCACTGTCATCCATTCTGAGCAACTTTAATGGGATTCCTGCAGATCACAACAAAGAATATACTAGACTCAAACACAAACAAGGGCTAATACAGTATGGAAAAGTTGGTTGATTTTTGTCAATGGCTTCCTCCAAAGATCAGTCTTGGGTATAATGGCAGCATGGTTTGAAGGCACTAACTTAATGAGTTCACCACAGTCCTCTGTCAATCTTTGTAAGCCATTCTACCTCCATATCTTAGAGATCTACCTTAGGGCCTTGTCTATGGATTTCTCCACCTTTGATCAACCATTGGGCCTAGTTCAAACTTATTATTCCTACCACAGCCAGAGGTGGATGGGCAGGAGGGAGGAATGGTCCTGCTTTCTACTGCTGCACCTCCTGGTCCTTTGTGAATGAGAAGCCCTGGGTTAAACCTGTTGCTGCATAATTAAAAACTGTTACTTCTCTATATGCCACACCTGGCTGCTGGAAGTAGAGATGGCTCAACCAACTCTCTCTACTCCTAGCCTGCCATTTTTCTAGAGGGAACTGTACCCACAAGAAGTCTAGGGGAATAATTACCCACCCCTGGCAGAAGTTTGAAAGTCTTTTGTCATGGCTGCCTTCTCTGTCCTTTCCTCATACTTGAAGCTTTAAAACCTTCCACGCCTCATTAGCAGAGACTTGGCTTTCTGTCATTTGTAATAATTAGGAAATAGGACTCTACACCAATCTCACCGCATTTGTCTTCTGGACATCCAGACAGGCCTTTCCTTTCTTTTTTGGTTTGTTTTGTTTTTCTGTTTGTTTTGGTTTGGTGTTTTGTTTGCTTGTTTTAAAAACCCTCCTCTAGTTTGCATTCTCATGTCACAGACACTTTTTCTATGGTAACCAAGTCCCTTGCACCTACCAAAGCATTTCTTAGTTTACAAAGATCTGGCCCCACTACGGAAACTGGAAAGGTCCATGCATGTCTTGAGGTTTCTGATGAATCAACCTTTTCTTTAACTTTTTTGTGATCATTTTTCTGTCTGACCCAGTGAAGTGAGACTAAGACATGGCTTCATTCTCTCACTAGTGCCTGTCCCTCCTCTGTACTTATGAGGACAGACCAAGATAACCAAGATTTCCTCCTGGCATTAAAAAACCACTCCATCAGTGACTGATTTTTTTTCTCATGCTGTTTTAATTTATGGGTCCTTTGCCTTCAGCAGGAAGCGTAGGAATCTATTTTGAGTTGTATACTTTTAAGTCTCGAGAAGCTTCTATACAGTACTGAATATTTGACTATCAAAGGAAACTGTTTCACAGCACAACTGAAACTCCGATTGAATGCATGCGTGGAGTAAGAGGAGATATATGGGGGAGGAAACTTCAACAGAGTCATTATTTATATCCACTGGCAGGATGTGCATGCTTTAATGTCTTCATTCAGAAGTTTTCCCTTAAAGAAGAATGAACCCCATCTCTACTCAGGGTGACTTAGAATTTCACCCAAACACAAGCACACTTCAAATCCATGTTTGGGATAATCTAGTATAGCACTCTGAGGGAAGGCTCTCAGAAGTATTCTATAGACTTTGAGAGCAGTTTCCAGTTTATTTACTACATAGGGCTATGGCTCATCTTCCACGGTATCAGTGTCGGGTAAATGAGCTCCTAGCAGATTCTGTCACTCAGGAAAGCCCTTATATATTGTAAAACAGAATGATGCTTTAGAATTTGGTAGACAGGGCTGCAATTGTAAAACAGAATGATGCTTTAGAATTTGGTAGACAGGGCCGCATCTAAAAATGATTTCTTAGACCCTTCTGATGGCCATTATATCAGATTGCTAGAGACAGAGGGTCATAAGGAGAGACCCATTGAAATAAACAGCTTCAGACAGGACCACCAAACTCCATGCCAGTATCACTGAGTTGGCTTCTGTTCTGTTAACAACTGAATTGTTAATCAATGACACATCTAAATTTATGTTAATAATAATTATAACAACTAATAAAGTGCTGAGATTTTAAAATATGGCTTGTTATGATATAGGTTTTCAGGGTCAGGGAGCAAGCTTTCATCAGGGAAACAGATGGACTCATGAGGTTCATAAAATTCAGAAATTATGAGTTTTGTTTAGTTGGTATCTTTTAAGCAGAAAGTTATCTGCTTGGCTGGTGCTAAAAGGTGTATTTGTTTGATTGGATTCTTTAATTGATTTTAAATTATTGCTCACTTTCTTTTGTTCAGGGTCAAGAGTAATAGAATGCATATATATATATGCATGAAAATTATATTATATACTATATTATGTCTTATAAATTATACATATTATTTCTGTACATATGTTTGTTCTGTTATGTAAAATGTTTATATTAAATTGTTCTGATGACTAACATCTGACACCTCCATATTTAGGTGTCCAGATAAGTCTAACAGGGTTGGTTTTATTTAGTGTTCATGGGGATGAGGAGAAATGCATTATTTGTAAACTTTTTTATTACCTTTGGCAGTTTCTCAGGAAACCATACCACATGTGTTGATTAAACTATACATTTGCCTCAGGCTATCAATCAGAATTAAATTGAGACATCTACCTAAAACAAGCATTTAGGATAAAGGAATGGTCCATATAAATTCCTCAAGTACAAATGCCATGACTAACAAATACCACAAAACTTCCCTTTCCTTTTCCTTCACATTTAGGCATGAAATTCTAACCTTAACTTTCAGTTTTATTTGTCTTTTTTTTTTTTTTTTTTTACAAAGAGTCAACTCCATTTACAGTAAATGGTGTACAGACAAAAGTTAGAATAGAAATAAATGATCTTTTAGGATTAAAATGGATGGAGAGGGATGCGCACAGTGTTCTTCTCACTCTTGGCAACTCAGAGTCATTTACTAAACCCTCCCTGTTGCTCTTAGAGGAGGTATACCCAGCTAAAGCTTTTGTGGAAGAGAAGGCATCAGGGTTTACTCACCACCAAACCTCACCTGTGCTGACAATGTTAGCTGCTGCTGCATCTGGAAATGTTATGTTTTCCTTCACTCGATAATTTTTTTATGTTTATTTAAACACAGTGCATTGGACCTTAGGAAAGAAAGCTGCTTTCTATTAATATGTATTTGAGAACTCTTGGGTGTTAGTTATTGTGCTGTTTCCTGGTTTTTGATGCCCTGATATCTTTGCTCAAAGTCAGCAGTATTATCACCTGCATGATAAATTGATCCCTCACCCACATATCTCGCCTAAGACAAATCATCTGTTTTAAATATATCTCAATGTGATCTGTGTGTTGGGCAGTAAAATTGTATTCAGGTGGCATTAATGGATCTTCTTTATCCACTGGTGTACAAGACATAAAATCAATGCAATTTTCGTCATTACCCCCCAGAATTATTCTCAAAAAACCAATTCTAAGATCAAGAAGATAACTCCGTGCTCTGCATTCTTGGGAGGGTTGTGCAGTAAATATTTGTCAGAAGACCCGTCTGCCCATTTGATTTAGATTATGGTCCATATGTATTTCTCTGGGGATGGATAGTGTAGACCTTCTGCATGCCCATTCAGGGGAGATGGATTCGAGATGAGATTACATCTACCACATCCAACTTCCTAAATAGCCTCTGCACACTAATGTCCCACGCTCCTTCCCAGACCTGTAAACACCCACAGAAAAGGGGGAAAAAAAAGGAGACTCTAGCACCAAAACACAACACAATTCATCTCTAGGTGCAAAAAGTTGTTAGACATAAAAAATACTATTTATCTGCTGCAAATGAGGACATCAAATAAATATTAATATAGCTTAATTTTACACAAACACACGTATGTACCCATGTACATACAAAAACTATATGAAGTAAAAATAAAGAAACAATATTTTAGTTGGCCTCTGAGAACAAAATCATAATGAAAAACCAAAAAAATAATAAATTCAAATGCATAGTATTTAGTGATTCATTGAAAAACATCTTCATTGACAGGAGTCTCTCCTCCAGTATTGAGAGCTCATCACAGGTACCACAGGGATCAGCATCAAGGACAAACAAACTTGAATACTCCCTAAAGGCAGCCATGAGCTGTCTGCCTTTCTCAACTTCAGTCCTGGGAGCAAATGACAGGGAGGTCTCAGACACTTGAGATTATTTTCGAATTCACTCTGAAAGCCTCAAACACTTTCAACGTTTGAAGATTTCGTATATTACATCAAAATAACTTGAGAATTCTAAATTTTTCATTATTAAGATACTAATGCAACGCTGCTAAAATATCACATTGTTTTCACGGGTATTCCTTTTTAATAATACTAGATAAATGAAAAACAGTTTTAGGAAAATCTGGCAGTGTTGTATAGAAATAAATGGGTGAAGCTGTGTTTAAATCTTTAAACCTAGAATGAATTAAAAACCATGAACAGGATTATTTAAGCTTTAGCTATAATAAGCCAATGCTAGCTGTCATCGCTGGACATGATGCCAATGAATCTTTTTACACACTCCCCCTTCCCTGAGAATCTAGGTTTTGTGTAGCAAGAATTCAATAAATGTTGAATAAGTTATAACAATTTAATTCTCCTTTAATGAAACTGAGACCCTTGGGATAGGGCAGTAGTCTGAATATTTACATTGACTGGAATTCACTTCAGCCATGTTCAAACTTCCAATCATTCCTCTATTCCTGTAAGTCAATGCCTAAGAAATCAACCGAGTTAACTGAACACATTAAATATTTTTCCGCAGCAGTGAGTCCCCAAACATGTGTTGGCCTGCCTAGTACCAGGAGTCCTTACTAACATTTCCCTTAGCTCTCTAGCATTTTCTCATTTGATAACTTCTTGGCACTGGCCTAACAGTGGTACAGGCATATTTTCTTGTCGTACTTATCAATTGTAGTAATAGTTATTTATAACTTAACCTCCAGGAAAGCCTCTTTGGAGTTTAAAAAGAATCTTTCTGAGAAAGGAAGCAGCACAAAATTAAAGCTTTTCTTTAGATCAAGTTATCTTAGTCATCAATATCCTGGAAATGAGTTTTATGTTTTCCTGAGAACTGGAATATATAAATGACCATAAATCCACTCTTCCTCTCTGATTATATCACATTTCCTGAAAGGCACTTTCTGTTGGGTTCATTAAATTACTTAATTTTATTTTGTGGTATCAATCTAGTCAAAACCAACAAAAAGCTAGCCATGTCAACATATGAGACTTTGGGGATAAAAATGCCCAAGTTTTAAGCCACATGCAATATAGAAGCACTTCATGGTTCCTTTATCTTGTATCAGGATCTGATCCATATGATAACATATTCTCTTCTTAGTGTATTTTCAATGTAAATCCAAAGGGTTCCAGAACTGTACAGCTTCCTGTCTGAGTAATACATGGACATGCTTGTGGATTTGTTTTCATACCCTCCCACAAACTAGCAAAGAGTTAGAAACTTCATTAAAAAGACATTTGTCAAGAGGCTGGAGGGAAAGGAAAATCCTCCCCAGGCTATCTACCTAATTTCTAGTCAATATAGGATTACTCCCTACAGGAGTCATTTATTGCTCTTACTGGCCTAAGTGATTAGGTGGTTAGGATGTCTTTTGGCTGACTGCTCTGCAGTCTAGCTGCTTTCAGTTGCTCCAAATGTATTCTTAATATTCATACAGAATCTCCTGTTTCACTTCGTTTCATTCCACATTGATCGCACAATAAGCTATGGGCAAAGCTTCTCTGAGTTCCTTGAAACTTTAGATGTGTTGGTTACATAAGCCATATATCTGGAAAAAGGTTAAGACTGTCCACTGATGTAGTTAGTCTACCAAAATGTGCACAACCTCTTCTCATTTAAACTATTTTGACTTTCCAACTTCCCTACCACATACATAAAGAAACTTCACCTTAATCTCTACTTCCTTTCAATTCAGTCAGACCCTGTGGAGTTTAAATAAGCCATTTTATGTGAAAAGCATGATTCGCTGTGATTGAATTAATATCCTTCCTTGCTTATTGGAAGCCTGGTATCCATGCTAACTTCAGCTGAGAATTGATATCCAAAGAATTTTTTAAAATTGTGCTGAGAATCAGTGAACAGAATACTAAGTTGCTTCTCCACAGAGCTTTTGCAAATAAAATCAAGATATGCCTGGGCAACGCTAGTGAGAAGAATTTTGGGTATGCAAAGGAATGCCACAAGGCTGACTTGTAAGTCAGAAGGAGAAGGAAACATGTAATCTACTAATGGAACCAAAGGAAAACACTCACTTTGGTGGTCAACTGCTTACCACTGTCCTAAATGGAAATACCTGAGAAACAAATTTTGTATGCTGGGACATGTTTGCATGTAAAGTCAAGTCTTTAATGTTTTTTATGACTATCCCACCTAGATATTCCAAAGGTCAAAGCTATCATTAGATTTCTCTACATTTATGCATAGAAGATTATATGTTATACAGCATCCTTAGTTAACTTTTTATTATCATATAAGTATTACGTATTTTCGATAAATTTGTGATTTGATTAGTCTAAACCCTATGTTCTCATCCACCTAGCACCTATGGGAGGCACAGGTCCCAATAATACTATAGTGAAGGTTCCTTCTTTCTTTTTCTCTGTGATAGCAAAAGATATGTAGATTATGTGCCTGGGGATCTTGGTAAGATTCTTTGTTCTCTGTATAGTTATTATTTATGCTCAAGCACCTTACTTGGCAGATAACATTACCAGCAAGTACTCAAAGCCAAATTTCAAATGAAACAAGTCTTGGCCTGATAAGACATCAATGGGGTCTTGCTAAAAATCTGTATTAAGCAGGAGACAATAAAATCTACTGGACTTATGAGCCGTGACTTCTGAAGAGTCTAAGACAAAACCATTTAGTATGTCTCTACCACATCTTTTGTGTTTGTTTCAATATACTTTATTATTCCTGTCAGGGAAGAAAGAGAAAGAGACAGAGACAGAGAGAGGGAGACAGAGAGACAGAGAAGAGAAGAGATTGCTTCACAGAAAGGAGTTGATTTTAACTAGATTAAGTATGACAAATTTTTCTTACACATTGGAAAATTGAAATTCATAGAAGCAGCTTAAATAATTCTTCTCTATAGTGTATGTTTAGAATTCTTTTCTTTGTCTTTTCATTTTGGTTTTTTTCCAGTAGTTCCCTAGGCTATATCCACTAACATTCTAATGTGCTTATCTTCACAGGTCGTCATGGAGATGGAGGTTATTGGCCAGTTGATACTAACTTGATTGATAGAAGCACTCTCAATGGTAAGTATATAAATTGAGTTCTATTGGATTAGATATACTAATTACATGGTTAATTCTACAGTATCCAAAACAAATTTTCTATTGACAAGGGCAAGAACTATGAACTTAGGGTTTCACTGTAGTTATAGAAAAATGATATTATTAGCAAACTTCATACATTCTACCAGAAAATGATGACAATTAGAGGTGACAGATGCATGGAAAAATAATTAGAAAAGTTCCAGCACTGGGCAATTTATAAATGATACAGGCCTTTCCTAGTTTGCTTTCTAATATGCTGAAAGAATATTGGCCAAGACAATTTGTAGAGGAAAGATTTTATTTCAGTTTACAGCTTATAATCTATCATGGAGAGATTTCAGGGTAGGAGCTCTAGGAAGGTGCCTGGGGTCAGGAACTGAAGCAGAGACCATGGAGGAAAGTTTCTTACTGACTTACTCTCTGTGGATTGCTTCGCTTGCTTTTTCATACAGCCCAAGACCATTTGCCCAGGAATGGCTCCACCCACACTGAGCTGGGACATCAATCATTAATCAAGAAAATCTTCCACAGACTTGTTTTTAGCCCACTCTAATGAAGGAATTTCTTCAATTCAGGTTCCATCTTCTAAGATTATCCTAATCTGTGTCAAGTTCACAAAAACTAACCAACACAAGATTTATTAAATACTTAGATCTTAAAATGTGGTGGTGAATTTCAAATGTTCGCAATACCCATTTTTTTGGACAGAGATGGTAACTAGGGATTAAATTTGGAACCAACTATGTTTTATAAAGTATCTGGGAATTTTCACAGAAAAAGTACATATGTTCTATCATTTTATATTAGTTGCCATTTGTACTCTGAAGTTTAGTCATCTTTCTTGCTTCCTGTAGTAAAGCTTCTCCATATAACTCTGGACTTTTAGGGTGACCACATAAAGGAAGTTCTAGGTAATGAACATGGAACAGATTCATTCAAGCCACACTCCACTTGAGACAAACAAGCTTGTCTCAACTTGTTGAAGCAGAGTCTTTGAGAGGATAACTTAACTGTAATCAAAGACCAATCTATCACCGGGCGGTGGTGGCGCATGCCTTTAATCCCAGCACTTGGGAGGCAGAGGCAGGCGGATTTCTGAGTTCGAGGCCAGCCTGCTCTACAGAGTGAGTTCCAGGTCAGCCAAGGCTATACAGAGAAACCCTGTCTTGAAAAACCAAAAAAAAAATCTATCATACTTATCTTTGAAAAACATGTTGTTGTTGATATTCCTCCTTAGACAACATTCTGAACATATATACGTTCAAGTCAAGTCTAAAGTTAAATACAGGATACTTCCTCCAGATGTCCAAATTGTCCTGTTCTTTCTTACATGTTCTCTCCCTTGTATATACTTGATAAAATCAATATCCAGCTCTGGAATTCTCTTATAAGTACAAGACTGGATGGAGCTCACAGCACTAATATGAAAGGCATGTGTTGGAACTGAAACCAGACCAGTAGCTTCCCTTTGCAATAGTTTCAGGGTAATGATCATTCTGACTACCAAATGTTGCTAGTTTCATTAACTTAATCCCACTTAAATTTTGTCTTAAATATTAACAGTACACCAGACACACTCCTGATATTTAAAATGCCAGACCATAAATGTTACTAATGATCTAGATTAATGACCCAGTGGTGAAAAACACTTGGTGTTTTTGTATAGACTCGAGGTAATTCCAAACATCCATGTAACTGACAAGTCTCAACTGTTTGTAGCTCCAGTTCCATGGAATTCTATATCATCTCATAGCCTCCTTGGGCCCTACAAAAATTTGGTGCACAAACATGTGCGTATGTGTCATAATCATGCATAAAATACAAATGAATATGTTTGTAAAGGAAAACATGATACTAAGACTCCTTTGAGTGTAGGGTTCTAGTAATAAACTGTGGGTATAGGTTTGACATTGTATTACTTCGGGAACAAAAAAAAAGATGAAGAATTATTCAAATGGATTAAATTACCAAGGTGAGATGGTGATAAATATTCATGGATAGACAGAACATTTTAAGGCTGCTTTAATTGATATATATATATATCATATAAATTATATATATATATATATATATATATCATATGTTATACATAATACATCACACACCATCATACATCATACATAGTAGAGCATATATCAATCATATCATATTCCATATGATGTCATGACATATGTCATATATCACATATCACATATGATAAAGAAATCCTAGTTCTAGAGTCCACTTAAGGAATCAAAATCTCCCCTTAGAATCAGTCTAAAGAGCCAGCAAGATGCCTCAATATTTTAAGGTGCTTCATACAAATATCAAGGACCTGAGTTAGATCTCTGGACTACATAGTAAAAAGAAGAAATGATGCCCATGGCTGGTTCTCTGACCTAAAACATTCATTTATATATATATATATATATATATATATATATATATATATATATACATACATATGTATATATATGCATACATTTAATGTACACATACATTTAAACATACTAGCAAATTTTAGAGTCATCCTAAATTACGAATTTTGATATACCAATTTTATGAAGTTGTTTGAGTAGGAATTCATTCCCCATTATAATTATGACCACAAGTAATACATTTTGAAGTAGCCAATACCAGAAAATTAAAGAAGCAATCTTTTATGAATAATGGATAATGGAGAAAAAGTAATGACCCCCACCTAATTTTCAGTACTGCTAGGCAGTGGATATAAATGTTAATGGTGGGTAAGTGTAAACCACAGGCAAAATTGTGTTCCCTTTGAAGTTGCATGTCCTGAAAGATACCGTCTTGAATAGTTTTAGATTTAGCAAGTAAAATTGTAATTTGCCCACAATTGCCTAAAAATCTGACATAAGTAAATTCTTTGCAAGAGATTTCTGTTTCAATGTGTTTATGCTTCTTAACGTATATGCATATGCAATGAGAAATTACTCAAAATTGCCCTAAGCTGCTTGTATTTTCACTTCTTAAATATGTCACTACCCAGTGTGCATCAAGCTTAAAAGTTTTGCTTAAGTGCTTAAAGTTGTCTTTCAAAATAATATGAAATTTTAGTTAAAAAGAAGCACCAAGCTAAATCTGACATGAGCCTGCCAATCAATAAACTTTCCTGTTTACAAGAGTCAGACTTCAGCTGAAGAAAGGACAGTGATTTAAAAGCATGTCAGTACATGCTTTACTTTTTAAGGTTTAAGATTCCTAGTAAGAATAAAAAATATAATTAAGTTTGACCTGGCAAGCATTACCTCACAGAGAAAATTCATGAAGGCAAACCAGATAGATAATAACATCCAGTGGTTTCCAGCCAGTTCATATCAACTGTTGGCATTATCCTACACAGCTTTTTCTATCACTTCATGGTGTTTTAGAAATATTATGCTAAGTGAATGAGACTAATGATGTACATGCAATATGTCTAGACTAACTACTGGAGAGACAAATTATTATTCTGGCTGATTGCAGCAAACTGAAAACCCCAAGACACATGGATGGTGAAAGGAAACCCCAGCTCTTTTCTCTTCTATTTTTCTAGCAAAACAATTATGGTAAATATGTAATCTGGAACAATCCCTGATAATTATAAACAATCCCACAAAGGCATGTGAAACCTGAGATTCCCTAAAATCCTAGTAAAGTGTTAAGATTTGGGGAAAGGGTATTTTTTCCAGTTAGATATGTAAGTGAAGTCCCTGAGAGGCAAGTCCGCAGTCACACCTTACCCTTAAAAGATGACTGTATTGACAAAAATATCTTCCCATGTTTTGTTCTGAAACCTCTCACATAATGAAATTGCATATATCTCCCTTAGACTGACAGAATTATTGGTGTTTTCTGGCTCTCTCTATATTTGCTGGATTCATCCTTCAAAGCATAGTAATAGAGTAATAGCTTATTGTGAGGATGCAAATGGCAGTTTCAAATAAATTTAGGCCCTGGTAATCATTTATGTTCTTTGTTTTTCATTCTATCCTTTTAAAAATTCACTTTTGAATTAAAAAAAAAGAGTATATGAGAATACTATAATTCATGAATTATCTTTTAGTTGAAAGCACTTAATGAAACTGTAGAAGCTGAAGAGGCTTCCTAAATATTTTCTTATGTCAGGAAGAATCAAAGCTAAATATTTGGTGATATAGTACTATTTCAATTTTATGATGCATTTAATTTTTGGACTAGACTCCACATCCTCCCTTGACACTGAACATGCTTCTACAGTCTGAGCCTTACATTCGTGGGAATGGCAACCACCATGGAAGTTACCTCAGCTCAGCCCTGCTTTATTCACCAGAAAATACCAAATCCCTTTGCTAGTAGTTCTGTCTGGGATTTGCCAAACAAGGTTAGCAAATTTGGTCAAAAGATCTACAGGTCCTATAAAGCTATATTCCATTGGCCTCAATTTTGAAACAATGTTTTAATTTACAATGTTTCACCACTTTGATTCTCTTTAATAAAAATGTGAAATTATCAATTAATTTTTAAATACTTATAATTGTTGGATATCCTTTTATTTTCTTTTAAATTCGTGTATATGGGATGCGAGATGAGAGATAGTTGCTTGGATCAATGTAATTTATTTCAAGGAACTATTTCTGTCAGCATGCAAGCAATCACATTTCAACTCCTCAAAATAATGTGATATAAAGTCCTATATGTTTCTATGAAATGACTCTCCTGAGATTTGTAAATTATTAGTAGAAATTCAATGTTCTTATCAGATATTTTCGTGCCAATGGGAAGATGCAACATTGTCTTCCAGATATAACAGGGTTGATACCCACAAAAACTTAGAGACTCTAGGAGCACACACAAAATCGTCAATTAGACAAAATCCCAGAACTGAGAATCATACATGCACACAAAGTCTCACTTTTAACCAAGAAGCTATTTGTAACTTATACCTGTTGGCAGAGGGAAAATCAGTTTTCTCCAATGGAGTGTCATTGGGAATATCAACCATACTCCAGGGCAGGCACAGTGCCTGGGAGTAGCTGACCAACACAAAACAGACTCAATGAAAAAGTTTTTCCCAATATTATATTCTTAGCTTGTTGATCAGGATAAAACTCTTCTATAAGTTCACCTTTGGAAATGTTCCATGTTGGCTGCTTTTAGTATAGTCAACGGGGTACACGAGTACAATCAGGCTCTAAATTAGAAGGTTTCTATGAACTGAAAAGGAAACTCAAAAGCATTATTGGCCTTTGCCATTGGCCTGTCTTTCAATCAGAAACATCAGCCCTTCCCATTGGCCTGTCTCTCATCAAAACCATTATTGGTCCTTCCTATTAGGCTATCTCTCCATCCACGGGCTAACACTCAAATACATTCTACATCTATTGATTTGCCTACTCTACATACTTTATAAAAGTGGAATGAAACTTTATCTATGTTATTTCATGACTATTCTTTTGTGTGTCTGGGTAGTATTCCATTAAAAGGATATAACACAATTTTTTAAAGTTAATCGACATTTATTTTGTTTCTATTTTGGCTGTTTTGAATAGTGCTGTTAACAAATGTTTCCTGTAAAAGTTTGTGTATTTCCTTTCACTTGAATCTTTTTGTTTTCCTTCTCAGGCTATAACAGTAGTAACAACTTCTTCCGAAACCTAAATCCTGTATATTTGTTTTACCCCCAGAACCACCCATTGGACAGATGCACCCCCCACATGGCAGTGTCACTCCTCAGAAGAACGGCAACCTGCTGGTGATAACTGTGGTCACCGTTGGCGTTCTCACTGTGTTGGTTGTGGTGATTGTCGCAGTGATTTGTACCAGGCGCTCTTCAGCTCAGCAGAGGAAGTGAGTGGTGACCTACTTTCAAGAAAGAAAAACAGTCTTCTATGCTGTATTCTCTTTCCACCCCCACCCCCACCCCTGTTCTTCTGTTCTTTCATAAATCTCATGTGTCCCTTATAGCTTGACCCTGGTTAAACCAATTTCTGTCCATTGTAATCATATAATTAAGTTACAGCTAGATTTGAAGAGTTTTACAACACAACCCTGGGGACTATCTTGCATTTTTGTTTGTTTTTACTTCTCAGCGGCAAAGTCTCATGTAAATAGCACCGAGAGAGAGAGAGAGAGAGAGAGAGAGAGAGAGAGAGAGAGAGAGAGAGACTACACTAAGCCCCTTCTCTACCCTCTCTACCACTGCTTCAAGACAGTTGGAGATAGTGTTCCTCCACAATACTTATTTATCACATTTGACAGAGAGGCCTGCAGGCAGATAATCAATGCTAGTTGGATGGATGACTAAATATAGCATTATCAAACTCAATGTCATTGCAAACACAGGGATGCTTAGCTCTTAGGCACTAGGAAAGAAAGAAGAGTCTAGTAGTTTCAAAAGGTTGCTATTTCCTGTCTATGTTTAAATGTCAGAAAATAGCATAATGCCTCCAAAATATTTTACTATTTTACAGTTGTTGATTTTATTGTTTTGAGAAGGTTGCACCACATACAAAATTAAGAATGAATATATGGTTTGGTCACATCTCACCCTTCCTAGCAGTGCCTCAGGACCAGCACAATGTTTGCCTATGTTTGCAGATTCTAGGAGTCACCAGAGACATTGTCTTTAGTCATTTGACTTTCCGGTTTTTGTCAAATTCAGTCCGATGTATTTTCAGCAACACTCATGCTCTCTCTGGATGGAATGGTTTTTGTTCTCATTCCTTTTGGTTTGTTCTGTGCCTCAGGCTTGTGCTGAGGCTCGGCTAGAAGTGGCTGGCTTGACAACTCTTCTCTACATTCATTGTCAACAAAGATTCTCCAGCAAGTTGTTTTTCTCTTCTCTCATGCCCGGTCTCTCTCCTGCTCTTATATACCTTATATTATATACCTTATAGCTCTACTGATGGTGTCTTTTGTTTCCACTGGCACTGTATGTAGACACAGAACAGGTGAAGAAAACATCCAGCAGAGACCACCAGAGAGGCACAGATTTAGCATTTAATTTAGATCTAGCTGCAGTCATGGGTTGTATTGTTTAGAACTGGTAATTCCTGGTGAGACAGTACACTGTCTGAAAGAGAAAGGCAATGATCTTAAGAAGTTTGTTTTCAGGTGTGAATGCTATGAGAAGACAGTGTTAGAACCAATTGATTGAATGTCTTAGACTGTTATAACAGAATACCTGAAGGTGAATAATTTAACAAGGATATATAAGTTTATTTTGGATTCAAAGTTATGGCAGTCCAAGAGCATAGCACTGTGTGTGTTAATTTATGGGGAGGGTTATCTACTATGACTATATGCAAGGTGACAAAGGAGAACATGAAGACAAATATGGGAAGGATGTGCCATGACAAGATAGGCAGCAAGAGACAAGGGGTAGCCCTACTTTGAAAGCTGCATGAACCCATTTTCATGACAGGAAAACTAAGAATTATCACACAATATGACCAGCCCTGAAATTAAAACATTAATCATTTTAGCAATCTCCTTGTGACTCACACTGTCGCCTTAGGGATAAGTCTCAAAATGAGTTTCCCTGAAGGCAAATAATGTGCAAATCTTGTCAGTAAGATCTTGAAAAAAATCTCACAGTATGGAATTCCTAAGAAGGGTCATTCATATGTAGCATGGTGTATCATCAAAGCATCAAGTTTCAGAGGCAGAACAAAGAATTCACATGAAGCAGAGGGAAGGTGTTGAATGACCAGTGGTTACAGCATTGGCACATTCATGCAATACCCTCAATTTAGCTATATTGTCTCTAGAGAGTCTGAGTTTCAGATGCTTGCTTCCCTCACTATTTAGTGGTCATCATACTGACTGATGAACTATGGTCCTGGGTATGTACTGTCTCTCTACAGGAAAAATTTCTGTTCTGTAACGGTGAAAAACTAAAATTTGTCAGGTTACCTTGAATCATCTGGAAACCCACACAAAAGCCTTTGTGATAATAAGAACTTGAAACTTTTTATCTGGAAAAGTTAGTGTTTCCTAAACATAGCTAGTTAACAAAGAGAGAGTGAGTGGATAAATAACAATCTGTGAATGACTGAGCACCCAGAGAAACTGAACTTTGGGTTTTTCCTCATCTAACTCACAATCTCTTATTACTTGATAGAATTCCACACTTTCTCTAATGTCAGCAATGACAGACCCACTGACCTTTGTCTTGTTTTCTGATGACATTCTTCTCAGAGTCTTGGCAGATGGCTGAGCATAAAAGTACCTACTACCAAGCCTAAGGTCCCTAATACAATGTCTAGAGCCCAAGTGGGTGAAGGAGCTCACTCCCAAAAGATTCTTCTGACCTCCACATGCCTCTATAGCACACAAGCATGTGCAGACACACAATAAATAAATGCAATTTAAAAATTATATACAGATCGAACAGATTGTAATTATATATGTGTAAATATATATATGTAAATATATATGTATAAAACAGCAATTAAAGTAAAAGAACCCATGAATTTATAGAGAGCAGAGGAGAGATATAAGGGAGGGCTTAGAGGTAAGAAAGGAAAATGGATAAAACATGTAATTATATTTTAATTTCAAATTATTAAATAATAATATACATGTATACATAATTTTTAAAGTATATACATAATATAATTATAATAAAATGTAATACATATTGTATTTTCAGATGTAGGTTAAGAGAAAGGGTAGAGAATTTTTTTCTTGCAATTATTTGTAGGCTTTAGTTTTTTTTTTTTTTTTTTCAGTGAGGACTTTCTTCAACACTGTATCTGCCATGGAAACATTAGAACCAATTAATACAGTTGAAAGCAAAAATCAATTCCAATCTGAAACAAACAAACAAACAAACAAACCCTCTTTACTGAGCTCTCTGAAATTGGGAGTGAAATACAGTTAGTGCTGGAGAGTAGGAAACACAACCAGGGCCTCTTTCCTCTCTGTTTCTGAGTCAGCTGAAGAATGAGGTTTTCTTTGTATTTTACTGGGAATGCAAATTATTACATCCCAGGAAAGTGAATGTGTTGTCAACTATCAGGAATTTCTTACCACAATTAAAATTTACACATTTGTTCCATCCCATTTTATTGATTCATACCATATGTTTAACAATTACCCGGCTATCTACCTGACACACTGGATGGTGGGTAAGACTTTAGTGTTATCATATAAAACCGTGGAGCAAGGTTTCCATCTAATTTCTACTACCTTTGCTTACAATAGCTCTTATTAAGTTGTGTCATGTTTGAGCAGGTCCTTCATCCCTTGGCATCAGCTTGTTTAGCCTTGGTAAGAATCAACACAAGTATTTCCATCATCCAGCCCAATCTAAAACACATAAATTCAAAGTATTATAATTGTAAATTGCAAAATCACACAGCAGCCTAGAAATTTCAAGTAATATAAAACAGAGGTAATTGTGTGTAGTTTTGGCAATTAAAGTTTCCTTACATGGAAGAGAATTCCATATATTTTTGCAGCTAGTGAGATTACAACAGAATATTGTAATATAGAAGAATTGTGTTTTATTGAAATCAAACTTGGTGGGTATTTTCCTGTACTGTTTTTTTTTTTTAATAAGGTAAGAATATTTTCCTTGTGAACATAAAATTTGAGTTCAGTTTTATTCTGTATATAATTAATAAAGATTAAAAGGTTAGTATTGAACCTATCATAGAAATTCAGATTACACGGTTATTACAATCACAAGGCAGTTATCAGAATAGACAGCAATCTTGTCTTAATACTTTAAATTAAAATATGTAAAAAAACCTTCCTCTTGATATAATCAGTTGTCAGCTGAGACTTATGTTTAATTTAATGTGTGTAGAAAGTTTTAAATTATAGCATAAATTCAAATCTTGACAAAAATGATTATTTTAAATACTGCAGATCAACAGTTTAAGTTCTCAAATAATGTTAATTGCCTTTTAACTTCAAATATGACTTTGGTTTTCAGTTCTTTAACATTTTAATTGCTTTTGCATATTCCCTTTACTGGCAACTTCTTAGTATTTTATGGTCAATTGGCTTGGCCTTAAAAACACAGGTATAGTCAAATATTGACCCTTTCTGAGATTCTAATGCAAGGTTAATAGCTACTACTCAAGCATAAATAGACAATATAGGGGGTGGAGAGAGCAGGGGACTATTGACACTGCCTATCCCCATCCTCCCTTTCCTGTACAGCCTGGGCTGTGTCTTCACTCCTTGAAAAGCTTCTTCTTTCCTGATGTCCTCTCTATACAGGTGGGCAAGGGAGCTTGCAACACCAACCACTGGACCTTGAGCATACTGGTGACGAGGGAGAGAATATATGACTGCTTGCTTATTAGTCTGCCAGGATTCTTAGCACATAGTAGGGCCTGAAAGATTTATTACATGAAGAGGCATCTACATGAGGACAGCAGTGCATAGAACACTTCATCGAGTAAGGTCATAAGGACAGTAAACCTTCAATCCATGTGGGTTTTTTTAAATTGTTTATTTATTTATTTATTTAATGTATATGAGTCCACTGTAGCTGTTTTCAGACACACCAAAAGACAGCATCAGATCCCATTACAGATGGTCATGAGACACCATGTGGTTGCTGGGAATTGAACTCAGGACCTCTTGAAGAACAGTTAGTGCTCTTAACTGCTGAACCACCTCTTTAGCCCTCCATGTGGCTTTTAACCCACTCACACCCCCAAAAAAATCTTGAAAATGAAGAAGGTTTTCTTTGAGTGAAAAGCATGGGGCAGGCAGACCAGTGAGGAATATGTGAAGGAGCTTTCAAATAACAATAATGGAGAGGTCTTCTCTGAGTGGTCCTCTTATCTTTGCATGGATGATATCTATGTGACTTGGCCTCATACAAATAGTGAGTGTGACAAATATTTATGTTTGAACTAAACCATCTCTGCAATTACCCGCTTACTTGATGATATCACTCAAAATATTTCTGCAGGAGTCAAGGCCTCCAGTGACTTGACTCTCCCATTTCAGCCTACTGTCTACAATATTCTGGTACAATCTTCTTACTGCAATAAAACAGAAATTGCCAAGCCATCCTGCTTTTCAGCATGTAACATGCATCAATACCTCACCCATGTTTGTATACATACTACTGAATATGTTTCTTGACATGTTTGTTTTTCTACAAATTCTTGCTAAATAAGTGGCATATTATTGTAAAACATTGGACACTGCTGAAGAAGTACAGCAAAGGTTCTCCCTGCATTACCAGAGGAACTATATTAGGTCAGAGAAATAACCTGGCAGCTCAGTGAGACACTGGGCACCCAATGACTCCCTGAGAGGCATAAGTAGAGGAATTCTCTACTCTGAAGATTTCACTGAGGTAAAACAGCTAGCAGGGCTCTCTCTTAAAAAGTAAAAGGAATTCTTAAAAGTGAGTAGATTTTAAGTCAACCAGATTCCAAAAGTATTTAGGACAGAAAGTAATCAAGCAGATAAAATTGAACCTCAGAAACCCCTCATGCTCAAAATGCTTTACTTGATGGCACTACTATGCCAAAGCAGAGGGCCTGGTGAATTGTGGGCTTTGCCTTTGAGAATACCTGAAGCAAGAAGACATGGCTCCCATCCTAAAGGTATGTTTTGAAAGAAGGTAGTATAACTGTAGGAAATGATAGTTTTTGGATTGCGAAGAAGGGTTAAACGTATGGTATTTCTTTATTTAACAGAAACACCATATTTAAAATATAAGCAAACAAAACTAAATAAATCAATTGGCAGTATTTTACCAGTGTTAGATTTGCCTGCTAACACCCAGATCACCCCACCCCTCAATATGGCCTCTGGTTCAATAGTCCTGAGAAGTTCACAGGCAATGCTGCTGGCTGTGCTCCCCCACCAGACTTTGGAAAGCCATCACTAAGTCTACCTGCATATGTGTTAAAAAAAGATTCTACTGCAGAAAACGGGGAGCTGAGTGCTGCCATCACTTTAGCCATTAACCTATAGGGACAACAGATGGGCAGGAGGTCGAGATGACAGCTGCCCTTTGTAGAGTTTAAAGACAAATTTCAGAAACTTGAGGTTGTAGCACCTGCTGGGTTTATTGCACATCTGCGCACATCTGCTACAGTGCAGAAAGGCTGGAGAGAAAGAAGCACTGCAGAGAGAAGGCCCCACTCCTGAAAGAAAAAAAAAGACATTGTGGAGAGGAGTTAGTGTAAAATGATTACACACACACACACACACACACACAGATGAACTTGGTTAGAGACCTTCAGGATTTCATTGGCACCCAGATTGTCAGTTGAGGGGTACATCAACATCTGAATCTGACAAAAGCCCAGCAGCAAAACTGTCTGCAGTTATCAGGAATCGGCACTTCTTCCTACTTTGAGTTCATGATTCACAATCAACTAAAAGCTTTCCCCAGATCTGAAACCTCTTAAAATTAGAAGAGACCTGGCATTTGTTGCCATAGGGTACTGCAGACTGGTAAATGAATGGTTAATCAAGACATACACTTAAACATAAGGCAAGAAGAATTCTAGATTTATTACTTGGATCAAAATGGAAAAATTCATATATATATATATATATATATATATATATATATATATATATATATATATATATCAATTGTAGACTATATGGGCCTGCTTGCTTCTCACTATGTAGCCCTAAAACTCAACTTGTCTTTTGCTTTAGCCTCTTAAATTCTAGGATTAAAGACTTAACCCATCTTACCTTGCTTTCCCACAAAAACAAATTTTTTTTAAGATTTAATCTTAATGTCAACTTGTGTGTGTGTGTGTGTGTGTGTGTGTGTGTGTGTGTGTGTGTGTGTGTGTGTGTGTGTGGTTGCCTAGGGACATGGAAGAGGGAATCAGATGCCTTGGCACTGTAGTTACAGACCATTGTCTGCCTCCCTGACTATGGCAATAGGGAGAAAACATGGGTCTCAGGGAAGATCAGCAAGTGCTTTGAACAACCAAGTCATCTCTCTGCCCCTATTAGAAAGTTTTGATCCGTACTTTTTATGGGCTATTTAAGTATTGTGTTACCACCATGAGGAAGCACATGGTGTTATGCTGAGTATGGGAGCTGGTGCTTCTCTAAAGACAACTACAGAGACAAGATGCTGAAGTTATTTAACAGTTTGATCCAAGAGATAAGAGATAACAGGGTGAACCTGCCAGCTTTGACCATGAGCAAAAACTTAATGGCACTAGTGGTAGGCAACATAGAGTTCTGTGAGTGTTGCTGATCTGTTGAGGAGGGCAACTGAAGTGTAGGACCATCGATTCATTCATATGATGGAGGTCAGTGACTATTGCCTCAGACACCAGTAAACAACCCAGAATTGAGGTTCAAGTGCTGTTGGAGACAATTCGAGGCTACTGTCATAATTCCAACTAGGCCTTTATTGAGAAGCTATTATAGCTTTAAGCATACAGTATTTCTCTACGAAACCACGAAGCAGCTATTAAGTCTGGAGTTCTTGTTTCCTGTCCTCATCAGCCCTACTTCTGAAAGACAGAAGAGAATGCTGAGAAATTTCAATAAATTGTACTACTAAGCATTAATTGGAAAGATATTTGCAAAGCTTCTAAGTTGGTAATTGAAAAAGCAAAGTCATTCCCAGTGGTTTTGCATAGGTTACAGTTTCTCATTATGATTAGCTTGTTTTGGGAGTAGTGAATGAATGCCTCATTCAGTGAAGTGTTTGCTGAATGGACATGAAGACTTGAGATGGATCCCTAACTTCCATGTAAAACACAATCATTTTAGATCAAGCCCTGGGAATATGGAGATAAACAGAATCCCTGGGCTTGTAGGCAAGCCAGCCTAGTATAAATGGTGGTTTCCAGGACCCTGATAGCAAATCAGGTAGTCTGGTTTTGATGAATAACACCAAAGGTTGACTTCTGTCTTCTGTGCACACTGCACACACACACACACACACCACAATTAGTTTGTCTTGGCCACTTAACAAACATTGCAACTGAGTTCTATCACTGCAGTACACATGCAAAGAAACCCCACCCCATCTCAATAAAACTTCAGTACAGATTGGCATAGATTTGGCCTGTAAGCTGTCGTTTTGTGGCTCCCTGGTTTAAAAAAAAAAAAAAAAGCCTAGTTAGAGTAATCACCATGCTACTTTACTTTATACATGGAGTATTTGAGTCTCAGTAACCTGAAGATTTGATCATCACTGAAGACAAGGTATTATTAAATGTAGGGTAGCTAAAACCATACTGAAGCAAATAAGAGAAGTTTGAAATACATTTCTGGAGAAGGGAATCTTTCTTTCTCTTCTAATTTCAAAAGACAACTCTCATTGTGTCTGCACCCAGACGCGCAGTGGCTCCAAGGCAAACTGTTTTCTTCACCCAAGAATGTCCTCATGCGGCTTTTTGTTTTCAAATAGCAAATGTCCCAGTTGCACATTAAATTATACAGCTGAGGCATAGACTTTCCTCTAAGCTCCAACCTTAGCTGTTGGCACAAATTCTGGCCTTTTTATTTCTATCTGCCCTTTCAAAGCTACTCGTTCATTTATCTCTGAAACAGATGTTGCAGTCATGTACCTTATGCCTACCTCCAAAGATGGGCATATGGATCCCTCCAACCCATTGTCACCTTGTGCATGAATCTCCAGCTGCTGAAGCTGGAGAAAGGCTTCTGGCAGGCAGTGGGGACCCTGGGGATTCAGCTCGGCATCTCCTAGAAATGTGCAGAGGCTCTGGGGGAGGAAAGGAAAGACAGCCAGGACAAGTCTGCCAATTTTGGGGTTTCATCTGATTCCTCCAGGGAGTCCTTTTGTTTCTTTGCTTTGCTTGCAACCTGAACTGAATGAGGAGAGATAGGACACACCATGGGCTTGAAGCACTCACATCTGCTCTTTCACTTCATTGCATAGGAAGCGGGCCACACACAGTGTGAGCAAGAGGAAGGGCAGTCAGAAGGACCTCCGGCCTCCCGATCTTTGGATACATCACGAAGAAATGGAAATGAAAAATATCGAGAAGCCCGCAGGAACCGACCCTGCAGGAAGAGACTCCCCCATCCAGAGCTGCCAAGACCTAACACCAGTCAGCCATAGCCAGTCAGAAACCCAGATGGGAAGCAAAAGTGCCTCCCACTCAGGTAATGATATTCGCTCTAGGATCAGAAAAGCCCACTGGGGGACTCTGTACTCTCTCTATTAGTAGCTTCTAATACTTTTGCACACCATTTTGTGTCATCTAGCAATTAAAACTAGCTGATGAAAATTTGGTGACACATCTGTGCCCTCTATCATCCTGTTGCCTGCCTTCTCTAATTCGAACAATCTGGAAGAATTTTATAATTTAGCAGCAATGCAGCTGGGAAGAATGATGTTAGGAGCCTAATTGAAATGATCACATTCTCTGATCTTGTACAAAAGTGTTCTTAAGGCAATACAGTTTGATGCTAGCCATACAGGTTTTCGCTCCTGAATCTATGTGGGCCATTACAAGATGATTCTCAATTTGCTATCAATTCATTGTTTTAAAAAAAATAGCATTAGGAGCACTGGAGGAATGAAAACATCATTATTTTGACATTCATTGCAATGGAGATCAACTGTCATCTCTTGTCACATTATTTTGTGATTCCCCACTGGAAACAGTCATTTGAAAACTGTTGGTATACAGAGGCAAATGAAGGAAGTGCCAATTGTTCAATAGACTGCAGAATAATAATTGAAGTCCAGGGATCACTAAGAAATCAGTAAAGTGGTTCTAAAATACACTATTCTGGAGGGCATCGAGTATTTGTTTACTAAAAGTACAGTAGCATGTAAGCTGATCACCAGAGCATGGTGAATCGACTGGTGAAATGAATGCCCACTCTTCTTAAAGTAAATTAAATATCTTAGTCAAGTTAATAGGCAACGAGTTTTCTCGACTTTTTTATTTCAAGAATTCTGAAACAAGGATTTTAGTCACTGACTTTTCAAGCATGGGCTGAATATTCCTCTTCTATCCTCTCCAGCATCTCCAGTGGGTTAAGGGGCAGCCTAGTCATATTGGAAACAACAGCCTAGATTTTAAAGGTTCTCTTACTTTATTGCTGGATAGACATTTAAATATGTAGACTAGAGTTCTTTCAAAACTTCTAATGCCTTCAAGCAGATTTAAATGTGAAAACGAGGCAGAAGGTTCAGGTCTGTTTCAGAATCACCTTTACGAATTTCCCTGTGTTAACCATGTTTCCATTACTATAGAGAAAAATACCAGAATAACTGAACTATAAAAAGGAAAGGCTATACTGACTTGTGGGGTCAGAGCTTTCAGTCTATGGGAGCCTGGTCTTGTTGTTTGGGTCCATGATAACACCATAGATCACAGTGAGAGTATAAGGCAGAGGATTTTGGCTCACCTACTGCCAGATGGGAAGATAAGTAAAAACAACTCATGAAGATAGAATAACTTCCCCAAACTCCCTCTAAATGTATTTTCTCAACAACCTAACTTCTTTCCAAATGTTCTCACATCCCGGTAGCCCCACCAGCTGGCAGTCAAGTCTCTAATATATGGATTTTTGAATAACAGTCAAAAACCAACTCACAGAGCCCAGCCTTTCCATTCTTTGGGGGAACATGAGAGAAAGGAAATGCCATAAAAATGAGAAGAGTCCAAAGGGCTCCTGGAATTCTTTACATCTGTTCTCTTTGGGGGTCCTAAGTAGCGTCCATATGCTGCATCTTTCCTAGTGTGCAAGTGTGTATTCCACATATTTGTGGAATTTCTTCTTTGTCCAAGTCTTTAATAATGGAAACCAGCTTATCACTCTCCTTGCAAAACCACAGGTTTTTTACTGCATAAAACTACTTAGGCAGTTCCAGGAAGAGGAATCAAGCCTCTGTAACATTTTGTATGGCCACTTGGCCCACACGAAGTTCCTACATCCTTACCAAGACCGGCCATAAGAGATCTTATACTTCTTTGGGCCTTGACTCTTTGTTACCTCTCCCTCTGTTTAGACAGACACATGAGAGGTAAGCAAGGCCACAGTTAGAAAAGATTTCCTTCCATCTGCAGAAAGAAAAGAAAGCAATTTTCTTGAAGGAACTACTGCTCCTTTCAGAGAATTCATCTTGAAGCTTAATTCTGGACTGGGCACCAGGAGCATCAAAATGCCTTTTCCTCCAGTAGAGGCTATTGCCTTCCAGGATGCCATTAATCCTCCTTTCTTTCTATACTGGGACAATCTTTCTAGCAGTTAGACTAGCTTTATGTCTCTCAATAAACGGATAAGGTAGGTTTGATACCAGTGATGGCTGTTTGCTTTGGAATGAGAGGACACTTGTATCTATTTGTCCTCAACATGTGGACAGCATTGCTTAAAGAGAAAGGATCACTTGGCTGCCTTCTTTGCTTTTATTTTTTAATGCTTTGTTGAGATGGGTCACATGTATACCAAGCTTGCCCCAACGTCCCAATGTAGCCAAGGGTCTTATTTCCTCTACTTCCTGAGTGTTTGAGAGAAGGGTGCATGGCATGTGCCACCATGCCCTAGGTTTGTTGGTAAGTTTCTGAGGAGGCAATCCCTCCATAAGAAATGATGACTCTGTTAAGCATCATGCTTGCCATTTTCACACATGACCCTTATAGAATCTGCAATACACTTTGAGATAAGTGTTATTCTCCTCATAAAATAAATGAAGCAACCTAAACAACCTTTAGTTTTTATAGTTAGCACAGTAGATTATATAGTACAGTGGTAGGTCATGGAGTCATATAGTTGCAGATTCAGTCCTGTAGTTTACATAGTCAGTAGGTTATATTGCCAGCACTTTAGCTTATATAGTCAGTAGCATAGTATAGGTTGCAGCCAGGATGGTAGATTTTACGGTAGTACTATAGTTCTCAAGGTCAATATTATAGTTTATATTGTAGGTTTCCTGGCATGGTAGGCTAGTACAGTTAGTTAGTATAGTTAGTACATAGTTAATATTGTAGTGCATAGTTTCATAGTCAGTACTGTAGGTTACAGAGTCTCACTGTAGTTTTCATGATCATTACTTTAGTTTACATAGTCAGTAGTTTAGGTAACATGGTACTGTAGATTACATCATCACTGCTGTAGTTCAACCTACTTAATGCTGTGACCCTTTTAATACAGGTCCTCATGTTGTGATGACCACCAACCATAAAATTACTCCATTGATACTTCACAACAGTAATTTTGCTGCTACGGTTCTGAATTTATAGTGTTGTAAACATCTGACATGCAGAGCATGTGATATGCAACCCCCCCCCCAAAGGGTCATGACCCACAGGTTGAGAATCACTGCAGTGGCTCATATGGCCATTGTTCTATGTTCCATAGTCTCCACTGTAATTCATATGGCTATTACTGTAGACCACATATTCGGTACTGTGGGGTACACAGGACTGTAGCATACATAGTTTATGTAAACTGTAGTTCGTACAGTTAATACTGGTCATCTGTGACAGAAACCATCTGTGCTCTGACCCTCATATCCATGCTTTAATAACCAAATTTCAATAAAGTTATTTAGTAATTTTAGAGAAGATGTTAACTTTATCTCCAGGCATGAAATTAATTTTGAATAAACTCAAAATTCACACACAATGTTTGGGTGTCAGTGACAGAAAGTGAAGTGAATTGAGCATCAGCTGAATTAATATAAAATATGTTTCATCAAATACAATTTCCCATTTGCTTTTCATAATGTCTTCTATCCTCTGTGACTATTGTAGTTAGTTGGCTTAAACTTCCTTTTCCTCAGTCACAGGAGTGGGATATCCTAGTGATATAATTTATAGTAAGTCACATGGTAGGCATCCGCATGCAGTGTGATAACTGTCTTCTGCACAGAATGGGTTTCAAGCTTCTCTTCACATAAAAAAAAAATCACAGAAGAGAAAGAGATACAAGCATTTGGATGTGTTTTATTTCCATGTTTAGACGTAGAATTTCCTTCTGGAAATGAAACCCAGCACAACTCCAGCCCAGAAATCCTGAGGATTGGTCCCTAATTTTCGTACCCACTCATAAAAAAGTACATTTTGACATTGTCACATTTGCTTATTCGACTTTAAAAAATGGCACTAAGCTTACCATAAAACATCTTCTATAGTGTAACTTTTATTGTTTGTTTTTAACTATCTACATGTTAACTGAAGGTTTTATGTAAATTTTCCAATCCTATATGGATAAATGGTGAGTAATGTCAAATATTTTCATTAAAAAGCCCTTAGTTGTTGCTACGTGTTCTGGCCTGGATAATTGCTGCTCAAAAGCCCTTGTGCATGCTCTACACTCAGTAGATGGTGCTTTTGGGAAGTGGTGGGAAATTAGGAGGTATGGCCTAGAGGTCAGATGTCTTTGTTCATTAGAGAAACATTTTTCCAAGGCTGAGTTGGACTCCCTGGTAAATGGTTTTCCTTCACCATCTATTTTAGAAATGATGTGCTACCTCTCCAGAATCTAAAAGCAACAGAGAATTTAATTACAGACTTAAACTTCCAAAGCTTAAGACTATTAACTTTTCTGTTTGTAAGTTGATTGTCTGGGGTATTTGTTACAGTGGCAGAATGCTACAAATGACAAAACAGCAATATCATCTATGTGTCAAAAATTGTAGTGGAAAAGATTTTGGTACAGTTCTCAATAGGTAAATATAATTCTGAATAGCTCATTTCCAGAATTAAAATGTAGCTGCAGAGTCAGAAATATAAAATTACAGGCAACTAACAGTATTAAAGGGTTTATCTGAAAACTGAAGAAAGATTTCCTTACCTGGATCTAGAATTACATTTTTCTTCATTATTTATTTATTTGTTTGTTTGTTTGTTTATTGTTTACTTATTTTTGAGAATTAATTCATATAGTTAATATTATTCTGGTTTTTATTTCTACTTAGTAAGCATTATTTTGAATAATAATAAACGGGAAATAATTGTATTGATTTTGTATATTTCTTATTGATCATTTTGCTTCCAATTTTGGAAGTGTCTTGTATTATTTATACTCATTTACAGAAAATGAGCTGCCATTCCACCAGGCTTAAAGTGCTAAAGAGAATTTCCTTTCATTTTGTATTGTCAGAAAAATAAACTGACTTCACCATTATTCTTGAAGCACATTTACTAGTGATGCTCTGTGGATAACTTCTGCATCACCAGCTCCTTTGAAACTTGAAAGTTTTGTCACTTATGTCTTCCAGCATCTGAGAACTGTAAGATATGGAAACCCCACTGTCATTCACAGTGCTGCACCACTATACGTGGCCTAGGTTTATGCCTTCTCGCTGCCTTCAAAATTAGTTTTTATTGTCTCCAGTTTTCAGGAATACATCAGCAACGTATCTGGCATAGATTTTACTGATCTGACTATGAATTTTCATAATTTTCTTAATTATAGATGTATTTACATCTGTTGCTAAATTTGGAGAATTTTTACCTTTAAATATTTGTCAGTTCTGAACTCCTTTTTCATCTACCTTTTGCTGAATTTTTAGATATTGCATTTCTATGAAAGAAAGGTACTTTCTTTTCTATTTTTCCCAGAATTAATGATTTTTTTAGGTGTGGCCCCCATCTACCCAAAACAAATGCTTGGCACTTTGGTTGAAAGTTAAGTGGCTATAACTGTGTGGGTTTATTTCTGGGCCATGTATTCTATTCTACATAGTTGTTTTTCTGCCAATACCACATACCAGGGAGCTTTAGCTACTATGGCTTTGAGGTATACTTTGAGGTCACATGTGATGATTCCACCAGCTTTGTCCTTCCTACTATTTTTATGTTGCTATTAGATCATGCTGCCTAAATCTAAGAGATTTTCTGCTGCATAGTGGCCCTTAAGTGTAAAATCAAATCACTTGTGTAGAGAAATTTTTTAACTTAGAGAAAGGTATATTTATTTGGAAACATTTAATATTGATTTCATCATTGTTAATTTATTTCCTTTTAGGTCAAGATACCGAGGAGGCAGGGAGCTCCATGTCCACTCTAGAGAGGTCCCTTGCAGCACGCCGGGCCACCAGGGCCAAGCTTATGATTCCCATGGAAGCCCAGTCCAATAATCCTGGTCAGTATAATTCTGTACCAAATGTAGAAAAAATTAAAGTGCTTTCAGTTTGCACTGCTTTTATAAACACTAAATCCTCAGAAATCATTACATTTTATGAGATTATTACAGGAAAATAAGAATAACTGAAGATTGTTGCAGGCCATATCATTTATAATCATCAGTCATGGTCATTAGTGTGTAATTATATCTTTATATCATCAGTGATAGCAAACAGAGGGCTGCAATTCAAGAAGTTCTTTGTAATAACATGAATTTCTGTTTTAGAAAGCTAAAATGTCCATTGATATCATTGATCTGATTCTATCATCACCACCATCATCATCATCATCATCATCATCATCATCATCACGTTGAATTTTTCCTACTATAGTAGGTCCAGTTTTCATGCTTACACAGCTGAGCTCAATTAAATTGAGTGTTATCAGACATTCACTTACTGGCCTTCCTTGTGGAGGTTTCTGTCTCCCTCCTACATTGGCTGAAGAAATTAGCGTCTGGGGATCACTTCCTTTCCAATTACCTCCATGATCAATCTTGGTAATTACACTGTTCATGTAGATAATCCATCTGATTCCCTGACCTGTTAGTTCTTTATGGTACCTGCAATGATCTTGGCTCCTTCCCACGTCAATTCATCAATTCCACATCACACTCAACCAATGCTTGGTGTCAGTTTTCATCATCCTTCTTTCTATCTCTATATTAATAGTTTTTTGCTAACTTATTTTATTGCCCCAACCAACAGTTCGACCATGCATATGCCAATTTATTAACTTCCTACAATCCCTCTGCACCCCATCTCCCATAGGACCACATTGTTTCTTTGTTTTGTTTCATTTTCTATCTATCTCATCTGCCTTGCTTCTCCATCTTACCAGAATTTACTTGATAAGAAACAAAAACTCAACCATAGTTAAGTTAGTAACTCCACCAATTAGTGGAGACCCTATCAATAGAATGTGTCTGGAGAATAATGCCAAGCTGCCTTCTGGGCACTTTTGACCACAAGACTAGGATTAGCACACATTTCATCCAATAAGATGAATGATACACTTTGTCTGAGTTTTCAGAGTTCAATACCTTCTTCACGAATAATATTTCCTTGAAGTTAGGAATACAATTCAGGACATTTGCCTAACAGGAAGTAGAATAGAGCTAGGGCTTCTATCACCAACACCAATCTCTGAGAAAGGAAGTAGTAATTCTCATCACCACTGTCTTTGGTCATATCACCAAGAAAATAAATACTGAGCAAATGATACTCTTGTTGTTGCAACAAATCCATCTCGTATGTTTACATTACCATATGAGGATCATGTTGAAAACCCCATTGCTCATGTATGAACTGAACTACACTTATCTATTTCCCATGCTCCCACATCAAATTTCCTCCTTATGGTTCTTTGCTGTATGCCTGTAAACGTTTACAATATGTCTTAACTCCTATTTTAAATCATTTGGGGTCATTTTTTATACTAACTAAAACTCCAGCGCCCACTTGCATAGGACCTATAAAAGTATTCTCTTTTTATTCTTTACATTGCTTGCTTTGATTCTCCTTTCATACTTGCTCTTTATTGAAACAATGGTAGGTGTATTGTTTCCCTTTATTATGATCAAAAACTATGACATGAAGCAACTTATAGAAGGAAGAGTATATTTGCACTTATCATTCCAAGGGGAAAGTCCATAGTGGCCAGGGAGGTATAGCAACAGGTACTAAGAGTAGGAAGCTGAGACACAACATCTCTCTTAACCCACAAAGAACAGAGAGAGATAACTGGAAGCAGAAAGAATGTATGAACCCACAAACCAGTCCCTAGTGACATACTTCTTCCAGGTAGGCCAAATTCCTTAAGCTTCTCCAACAGTACCACCAACTAACTGGTGACCAAGTGTTCAAATACCTAAGTCTTTGAAAAATAGTTCTCAGTTAAACTACCACCAAGCCAATGTTGTCAGTGTAGCAATGCTGTCTTATAAAATAGTCAACTTTCAGCTAAATGTGACTTGAATTCCTGGGTATGGTGCGAGGAAGAGAGGGAGACAGGTAGAACACACACAGATACACACATACATACAGGCACACAGGCACCCACACACACACAGAGGATTTTCTCCTTGATTTGTAATATGTTGACTACATCTAGTTTCTTTTCTCCTTCCCATTGGCTGTTCCTGCTCACCATCCTTCTTCTCCTTCCTGACTTCTAAGACTCACAGTGATCTAGGGTTGTTCTTAGGGAAGTTGCCTCTGTCTATGACAGGAACCACTGAGATAACCTCCATGGCCATAATGTGATGTAAATGCTGACGATCCTAAATTGTATCTCTAGCGTCATCTCTTCCCAGAATCCTCATGCACTTTCTTATCTACTGTCCACTCAGCTTCTCCCGATATCAAATTGGTACCTTAGCTGTGATCCAATCTGTGACTTCAGCTTCCCATAATTCCCCATTCCATCTGCAGAACTGACTGTGAAGCCGTTTTATTTTTTTATTTCCAGAAATGCCATCACTATCCATCATTTGCTCTCACCAGAAACACTAGTTTCATGTTTCTATTTTTGAAAAGTTCTGCTCCTGCCGGGTGGTGGTGACGCACGCCTTTAATCCCAGCACTTGGGAGGCAGAGGCAGGCGGATTTTTGAGTTCGAGGCCAGCCTGGTCTACAGAGTGAGTTCCAGGACACCCAGTGCTACACAGAGAAACCCTGTCTCGAAAAACCACACACACAAAAAAAGAGAAACATAAGGAGTTTTTACCTTACTGATATATATATATATATATATATATATATATATATATATATATATGTCTGTGTGTGTGCACATACATATACATATATATATGTGTGTGTGTATATGTATATATACATGTATATATACATATATACATGTATATATGCATACATATATACGTGTATATATACGTATATATACATATATATATATATATATATATATATATGCACACACACATATCATCCTACTCCTGAAGACATACAAAAGAACAATTTAATAATGTTCTACAAAGCTTCATATGGTCAAGCCTCTGTATTTATCTCTGACTTTGCCTCTGTACATTTATCTCTGTAATCCATTCCAACATGAGCCCCTCCTTTTTGCACATTAGGCAAAAACATATACCATCTCAGGTACTAGGTGAAGGTGCATACTAACAAAATGTATTGTTCTCCTTGCAGGAATCATCTCTCTCACTGTCTGTCTGTCTGTCTATTTGTCTCTCTCTCTCTCTCTCTCTCTCTCTCTCTCTCTCTCTCTCTCTCTCTCTCTGTGTGTGTGTATGTGTGTTTCTTTCTTTCTTTATGTATTTCTCATGTGTTTCTCTCACTACCCTTCTTCCATATTTGAACACACTTTCCTCTTTTACACACACACACACACACACACACACACACACACACACCAATAAACAATGATTTGTATTACTTTTAAAATGAATATAAAATGATTAGCATCCAGCCTGATGCTGATGCACTGATAAGAGAACTGAGGATCAGAGAGATTAAGTAACTATTTTATACAGCTAAGTAATTAGAGTCAGAGTTAGGATGGAATTAGGATTTCACTGTTCTAGTTGTTACTGTTCTCCTAGCTGGAATACTTCATAAATATAGCATCTTCATTCTTACATAATTTCCACTGCATAGAGTAATAGTCTCTGTAGCTGCCATTTTCTAGAAATATAATTGATGTTTTTGTTTAAAAGGAACTTCTATTTGAAGCCGTTACTTCTAAAAATATAACTGTGCTTCAGAATGTTTAGAGGCCATTAGATCTATATATACCTGCCTTTTTCGACAGGTTCTCATGTACCATTGATTTTTAATTCACAGTAAACCAGCAAACAAACAAAATAACCAAACATGGTGCTACAAACTTACCAATGTATCAGATTAAAGATGGTTCCTAACTGTTAGACCTTCAGCTCTTGCCAAAAAAGACTGTTTTCCAGTTCATATCCATGAGTTTCTTTTCTCTATCCTTTAAAAATAACTCAGTAGAGAGCTACATCCAACAAAGTTTTATGTGCTTTCAAAAACCAGAGCAGACATGGATGATGTGACAAATGCCTTGCAAGTTACTTAACTAGAAATGATGGCTCACTTTTTCATATTTGAACAGCAGTGTTTATAACACTTTGTGGCATTTATTACATGGACGGATACCTTATATGCTTAGGTATTCAAGTCAAAATTCTCTCTTCTGTAATACTTTGTGAGTTATTTAGTGATAGGTATGCAATGTAGCTAATTCATCTTCATATTCACACATTGTATTGCTTAGTACCTTGTAAAAATCGGTACTCACTAAATATTTTGTCAAATAAATGAATGGATATATACACAAATTAAAAGGATGCCCAAATTGTGTTTGTAAGATTTGTGTTTGAGGGTTCATTTCTATGAAGAACGGAGAGAACATCTGACAAATGTTCCAGTATACTAAAGCCAGTTAATATTGTTTCTGACTGTGAGTAAATGGGGTATTAAAATGAAGACAAATCAAATGTAATTAGTAAATATTTAGAACATTTGATTACTATTCACATTGTAAAAGCTTGCTAATTATAATTTCATTTGGTCCTTACAGAAGCATCATGGAGGGATAATATCCTGTCCTCACACATAAGAAGTAACCTTGGCCCGCTTGAGCCTTTCTCCAGTACATGATTGCACAAAACTCTGACTCTCTAGCGTGTAGTGCTTCTTCCCAGACAAAGATGGCTTTTGTGCTTGGCAATGTACACCTCTTTTATAAATTTTCTTCTTTTTAAAACTTTTCTTTGTTTTATATTGTTTTGAAAGTACCATATCAGGTATATATACATGATGCCAATCCTGTGCTCATTCTGTTGAATGCTATTTAGTTCATATTCTCACCTAGAGTTTTGAGTTTCCTTCTGCATAATATGACTAATATTGTCATTTTGTAGTATTTTAGTTTACATAATTGGACCCTCACAATAACCAAAAACTGACTTTCCTTTATTTTACTTTTCTAATATTTCATGGACCTAGATTCAATCTAAGTAGTTTAAAGTTATGCTATGATATCCTGCTCCAATTATTCCATTCTTGGGTATATTCTACTTTAGTAGATAAGTGCAAATAAAATAAGTTTGGATAAATACATAATATACTTATAAATATGCTATATCCAGCTATAGCCCATCTTTGTTACCGTGAACAAATATAGTACAATATACTCATATCACACAATAGCATGCAGCCGTAAATGAATAAATGAAGCGATAAGACTATAAGGAATATTTCAAAGACATAATTTTTGAAGACATAAACAGAATAGTAATAGAGTTGTATGGTTCATTTTTATAAAGTTTAAGTGCAAATAAAATGATTTGTGGTCTTACACCTCCCAAGGGCTGTCAGTGTTGAAGAAAGTTTATGAGTGACTCTAAAGAATGAAGATGCAGATTTTGGTTGATGTTCTCTTTCTTGCTCTGGATGACAAATACTAGATGTTTCACTTTAGATAATCATGAACCACTATGATTAGCATAGCCCAGATTTTCCATACATAGCTTATAATGTGGTAAAAAATCATGACACAACAGGATATATATACTTTTAAATATTATCACATTGAATCATTACTTATTGCTTATAAGTTATTCCTTGGTGAAATTATACCAAATAAAAGGTAATTACTTCAATATGTGACCATAGTCAGTTTCATATGCATCTGATAAATAAAATATTTTATATACATCTATTGTGGTTGACAAAGATATTAGATAACCTTATAATGCTAAAATTTGTAAGTTGCACCTTGACTGAGTTGTGAATTCAGGCAGTACAGTACATAACTTCTAGGATAACCCTTCTGTATTTACTTGGATTTTCTTGAGGTCTACACTTTATTACCAAGTTTTCTATAAACCAGAACTATAGAATTATTTTAATTTCTAGATATATATCAATATGGTTGCTGTTCTGCTTAGAAAATCTTATTTTTCTGAGGTCACTTTTCTCTTTTCATGCACATTTTTTACCATGTTTAGTAGTTATAGATTGTTATAGAACACCATTACAAAAAGTGACCCATAGAAAACCTATAGGTCTCTTATAGTGAAGAGAGAGAGAGAGAGAGAGAGAGAGAGAGAGAGAGAGAGAGGCAGAAACACACACAGAGAGAGAGGGAGAGAGAGAGAGAGAGAGAGAGAGAGAGAGAGAGAGAGAGAGAGCATAATGGTAGTCAAGGGTCTACTGGAACAGACAGCTAAGAGGCAACTTAAAGTATGATAAGACTATGAACTTTTATCCCTATGACATACTTCCTCCAACAAGGCTCCACCTCTTAAAGGTTCTTCCCTAACCCCTCCCAAAAGAGACCTGAAATTGGAAACCAAATATCTAATCTTCAGAAGAGAATTTATCATTAAAACTACCATACCACTGTGACAAAAAAAATTTGCTTGTTAGAAAAATATAAATTAATTTGATGGTGTGTTTAAGAAATTTAAAAGTAACGCTGGGCAGTGGTGGCGCACACCTTTAATCGCCTTTAATCCCAGCACTTGGGAGGCAGAGGCAGGTGGATTTCTGAGTTCAAGGCCAGCCTGGTCTACAGAGTGAGTTCTAGGACAGCCAGGACACAGAGAAACCCTGTCTTGAAAACCAAAAAAAATAAAATAAAATAAGAAAGAAAGAAAGAAAGAAAGAAAGAAAGAAAGAAAGAAAGAAATTTAAAAGTAAAAGAGAGTTGCATTTTATTTAATGGGTGAACAATCTCTACTTGTTCATCAAGATCACACCTCTGGGTTGAAAATACTAAGTGACATTGTTCCAGATGAGCCTCCAAACAGTTCTCAGCAAAGTCCACTGATGACAGTGTGGACACTTGGTCAAAAGTTCAAATGGTCTGGCTCCCCAGTATTCTGTTTGTACTCATCAGGTGTAGGCTAAAGGGGACAATTTTTAAAGTAGCTAAAGTAGTATTTTAAATGTCATTTTTTAATGCAATAAAAGTACTCACAGTGCCAAATCAAGGCATGTGCTGGGTTTTTCAGTGGACAGACTGTTACTATAGATTGGGAAGACAAAGGGCAGATCAGTGAGGACTTTCCTGAATAATGCTAGTGAGAGTAAGGAATTGTAGGACTATGGTAAGGAAGAAGTTAAGTTTGAGATACTACTTAATGAAGGTCTCAGCTGAGTTGCAATTAACTTTTAGAGTTGTCCCTAATGGTGCTAAGCTGGAGATGGCCTTCTGAACCTTAACCTTAGTAGTCTTTGATACATACAGGGCTCAAGAAGTGAAGAGGCACACAGCTTCCTTTGTTAGGAATCTCTAGAACTGTATGCACACTTGGATGTAACTATATGTGTGGCCATTTCTAGGTCACTTTCTTCTCTAAACTTTGGAGTAGAGGGGACTATAGGACGAGTGTGGTTTGTAGCAAATGGCCTGTAACTTTACATCAGTAATATAACTCTAATTGTTTAAATAGAACGTAGTTTGCTGGATAAAATTCTCTTTCTTCCATTTTTTTTTTTTACTTCTAATATAAGTATTTGATAAAAGAACACAGTACAAAGCAATCTTTAATATAAAAAAAGGATAGCTCAGAAATATAGTGTAGCATATGGCGAAAAGAATCAGGGAGGGCCTACAGTTTTGTTTATGATAGCTTAGGGGCTACTTATTGAATCTTAGCTTTCAAGAACCTTTACCAAGAGACTCTACTTTCCAGTCCCATTATCAATTGGCTGCAGAATTCACTAACAGAGAATTGAAGAACCTGCTTAAAAGTGAAATATAGCTTCAAGAAAAAAAAATAAGACTTTTCCAAAATGGAACTCAATTGAGTCTGGCTACACTGGACTAAAGGTCTCAATCTACACAGTTAGACATAGAGAAGTCACCTATAGAAGGATAAATAACCCAGATTCTAGAACATTCAAAACAAACAATGAAGCCCTTTTTTCTCTATAACTGTTATAGTTATTATATTTCTCCATATTAATTCCAATTGTATGTATATTCATAAATTCACAACAATTAGATGTCTGTGGATTATATAGCCATACCTCATAAAAAAAAGACCTCAGATTAAATTCCTAATAGAAGAAAATAAAGGTTGTGGAAGAAGGTAGGGGGCTTAGATTACATTCCAATCGTGGATACCCTATGATGTCAATGCTTCTCAGCACATGCTGTGGCAGGCAATAACCAGTGGCTTCACAGCATACCTTATCCTGTGAAGCATGTCTAATGTGTACTAGGAGTGTGCCAGCCACAACTAGCAAGACAAATAGTCTTCCCTTAGCTCAGAAACGAAACCTCCACAACTTGAATCCAGATTTTGTTTTGTCATCCTAGTTCTAGTGTTTCTCATCCAGAGGGAAAACAACCTTTCGTTCTGCTCTCAAAATCTTACACAGTCATAAGCCCTTCAGGTCCAAACATTAGTGTCAACAGTCCTCATTACCGTTACAGTTGAACTTGACTATTGACACTGATACCCTCTCCATTGTACAAATGAGGAACCTAGCATATCTTAGATGATTTTCTTATTGACATAATATCTTGTATAATAAATTAGCACAAATTTATCCATATAAAATAATGTTCACTTAGTTTTTCTATTGTTTCTGAGTGTCAGAAAACAAGAACATTTAATTAAATGCTTCTGGCTCACAATCACAAGCTCTCTTACAAAGTTCCTCACAGACTTTTGGACAATCTTATACCTCTACTTCACCATTTCCTCCACAATTTGGCCAGCATCACCTAAAGACATGGCACATGCCTTACATGGACAATGTTGTCTGCAGTGACCAAGAAAAAGTGGGTATATGTGCAGCAATGGAAGACAGACGAAAATCCTTTTAGCCTAGTCTAGGAAAATGCCAACAATCTTTTCTCCCACAATAGTCATAGTCATCAGACCAACCTGGGATAATGCACAGAGGAATCTGAAGAAAGGGATTACAGAGCACAGATGTAAGGTACCACCTTATGTACGACCTGTAAGATCCAATAACAAGTGTCAAACCTAAGTACTGAACCCAGGTAGTTGAACTCAAATATTTGGCCTTTTTGCCAGCAGGTTTAATCTAACTACAAAGCAGGCATTGGAGAGTATTCAGGCAAGTGCCATGATTTTATCAATGAATATCTGAACATCAGAGATAGGTTAGAATACTTACTATTGAGTACAATCAACATTAAATGTTCAAATCTTCCAGATTATATATAGGTCATTGCAGACACATTATCATCAAAAGAGGCAGCATGAGAAATAGTTTCACTCGAATTTATTATTTTTACTGTCATATTTCCCCCGTTCTCCTTAAACAAATCTCTCGATTCGGTCGTGTATCATGTTGAGAAATATCTAGAGAAGATTTAGCTCTTAAAACTTAGAGCGTTAAATTTAAGTCTTCACAGTAGAGTTCCTGTAGGTTGCACTTAGTGATAACATTTTTAAGATGGTTGTAAAAGTTCCCAAATGCCATAGTGGCTGTTCATGGACCTATGTATTTGCTGAGAGAATTTCTACTTGAAAACTCCCAGTGCATCAGTGTCAGACATAAATTCAATTGCCAGCAAGCTGCGTCAGAAGAGACTTCTTGTCATATTTGGCCACAGACTGGAGATTTATTGAAAGTGAAAGATAGTATTGCTCCTTGAGCTGCTGTACATAAACAGTGTAGTGGATGCCAAAAAACACTATGTGTCTCTCTGTGTGTGTATGTGTGCAAGTGCATATATGCTTCTGTCTCTGAAAGCTATTTTTGTGGTAAAATAACAAGAGAAATCAGTAAATAATATTTTATTTAACTTACTTTAGTTCATATGATCTACAAACACACACACACACACATCAAACGAGACACACTGAGGATTTAACCCAGGTATTTCTGCATGCTAGACAAGTACACTACCGTTGAGTTATATAGCCCCAGTGTAAGCTTAGATTTAAAAAAAAAAACCCTTTAATAAGGGTTCTTAAATGCTTTAGCCTCCTTCCTAGGCCACCATCCATCAGAGGTAGTGGACAGAATAAGTTAAGAGGACAAAGGGGGAGGTGGATCTGTTGGTGAATCCAATCTTCGCTGCCAGGATATCAGCAGTTCAGTTCACAAGAATCAGCAGAGGCAGCTCAACCCACTCACAAACATCATTCACAAATCAGCAATGGCATTATGATCCAGAAGAACTGAGAGGCTGTGCCAATGGATCCAAGTCTATAGAAGTGGCAAGAAGCCTCTGGAATATTATAAGTTTTTTGGTGAGTTTTCTCCCTACAATGTCATGACAAATGATGATCAACGAAGAAGACAAAGTGAACCAATGCCAGAGCATTGTTCACTGTCTGTCAGGTTATACTTATACCCTTTTCAAACATTACATGTCCTCTCAAGTGTCTGCTCCAATAAAACTCCACATGCCCTTTTTCCTGGAAGCTACCAGGAAATCTCCATGTGTCTGTTCTCAACAAAACATCTTCTCATAAGACAGTTTCCAGAAAAACAGCACATGAGAATCCAAAGAAAGCAAATATTTCCACTTCACCTTGGTCCTCTCTTCTTTATTTTGAAACAAGATCCCACAAAGTTGCCTGGTATGGTTTTTGATCTGATCCCATAGTCCAGGCTGTCCTCAAACTTGAGACCCTCCAATCTCAGCTTCCTGAGTAGCTGTCATTATGAATGTGGAACTCCAGGTCTCCTCTCATATGATGATTTTGTACTAATTGTCTGCCACTAAGTGTCAACAAGTTCTGGTCTCTTCAAGGATAAACCATAGAAACTAATGTGACAGATCCATAGTACAGAATTTATAGTGCAGAGGATGCAAGTTCAGTTCCCAGCACTTACACATTATGTCATTCACAGATGTCTATAACTACAGCTCAAAAAATCTGACACTCTGAGTTCTATCTGTTGAGATAGAATGGCACTCATGTACACATAACTACACAAGGATGCACACAATAATAAAATACAATAAGTCATTTTTAAAAATCTTTTTAAAAAATTAATCAATGGCCAAAATATCTCAAAACCAAAACAATGATTTACTAAACATCTTAGGCTATATCAGAAAACAAGACAATAAGTAGTTTTTGACAAGCAAAAACACAATAAATGGATTATTGTCAAAACGTTTTATGTTTGTAAAACATTTCTACCATGGTCAGCCTAAACAAAAAGCAAACTTCTTCAGCCTTAAAGGACTAGGGCAGTTGGAACATAATTTTAGTGTCTCATTGGTTGTCTCAATTTCCCTATGGGGATTCTATATCTTGTTTATTTCTTTTAATTTCTGTATGCATTTATTTGTTCTCATACCAAAAGATCTTTATAAATCTCTTCCTCCAAGTGGAGCATTAGATATTGAGTCATAAAATTATTATTAGAACTATAATAATCTTAAAACATTGTTCAGAATATATGTACAGTTGGAGGGAGGAGTCCTGCCAGTATCTGAGATGATTATTGCAACTATAACATATGAATAAAAATGTCAATGCAAATAAACTATCAGCCACCAATCAGCTTTAATGGCTGATCAGTAATTGTTTGATCGATCAATCAGATTTCAAAAAGAACCACATTGACTGCTTCAGACATTAAGATTTTCAGCCGTGGAAAAGATTTCATACTCTTTCATGTCAAATTTATTCATAAATGCCTTCATTCTGTTTTTACTGGTGTTTAGTAGTAGTATTTCTGTGGTAACTATTCACTCAAAAACATGAAATAATACAACCAGTGGCCTTGAATTATTTGACATGAGATCAAATATCAAAAATACAAATAATACTCTAGAAAGTTCTTTTATCACTCACCTGAAGAAATGAAGCTTTTCTCTTCACTGTGTCTTGAGATACACAAAGAATAACAAAATTATAACTTTTCTTTTTTAATATATGGGTAATCTTTGGGACTTCTATCTGGCTTTAATCTTGCTCTTTGTTGAAAGTTTTTGTCATTTTAATAGTTTGTCTTTTTCTGTAACTGTCAGCATGTGTGTTTTCTACAATCACAAATTCATGTAGAAAGTTTATGGAGACATTGTCATTTATTATTCTCAAATACCCCTTAAAGTCTTTTCTAAAATAATTTAGAAAGTCTATGCATTTTATCTCTATAGTTTTAAAGAGAAAATTCAATGTTTATTTATTTTTATTTTGTGTGCATTAGTGTTTTACCTGCACATATGTCTGTGTGAGAGTGTCAGATCCCTTGAAACTGGAGTTAAAGTCAGGTCTGAGCTGTCATGTGAGTGCTGAAGATTGAATACTGGTTCTCTAGAAGAGCAGCCAGTGCTTTTAACCACTGAGCCATCTCTCCAGCCCCTCCCCTCTATATTTTACATTTAACATATTTACATGTTTTGGTACAACTTGAACTTCTGCATAAAATTGCCATTGATTCACTCCTTACCATCATCCTTCTCAGGATTCAGGGTGAGGCTGTCCTTTCTGCAAGGATTTATGTTACTAAGTTTTATCCTTGACTGAGTATCTAAAATTCTCTCTTCCCACAGAATCATAGACAAGCATCACTAATTTCTGCGATTGAGGATCTTTTTCTTCCAGTAATATTTTATTGATTATTTGGGAATTTCACATTACGCATCAAGATCATAATCACTTCCCAGTACTTCCAAACCTGCCCCACCAACCTTATGACCTCCCTTGCTTCACAAAAGAGGAAGAGGATGAAGTAAAAGTAGAAGAAGAGGATGATGACAGTTTATTTTGTGTTGCCCATATACTCACTAAAGCGTGGTGGAAGTCCCAGTGGGCAACCCCTTAAAGAAAACTGAGTTCTTCCTGCATCTGCACTTCTTATTGATCATCCATTTGTGAAGTCTATAATAGCTCTAAATTAAGAATTTTTTTATATTTGCATCTCTTCTGAGTCTAAGCTCTAAATTTTAACTCTTATAGTTGTTCTTTTTGTTGTTGCTGGGCTTTTTTGGTTGGTGTGTGTGTGTTTGTTTGGCGTTAGCATTACAATTATGATTTTCATGTTGCTATAACAAAGTTTGAGTTTTATGGAAATTTCATTACTAATGATATAAAAGAGGCTACTTCACCTACCAGCTAAACACACACACACATATACACATACACACAAAAATATATATATATATATATATATATATATATATATATACATATATATATATATGAATAATACTATGATACAAATTATATTCCAATGTATATTGGCCTAAATCCTGAAGTATGACTAACCTACATATAACTATATATATATATATATATATATATATATATGTGCATGAATATTCTTAGATGTGTATTTTTTTTCAGTCACTCAATCTAACCACCTTCAAAAACACATGAAGAATGCACACTCTGAGTGAATTCTTAACCAAGATCCTTTTCAACAGTCTGTTGCTCACATCTCAATAGAGTCTTAACATTATTTTGTTTGAAAATTAGTTTTACAAACTTCTTTACTATAAGAAATTGTTATTTATAAAAGTTACATATGTTTGCACCTTGTAGAAGACACATCTACATTAACTGGACCAAGAATAAGGAAGCAGATAGAAATAAACCTGAAACCTTTCCTGTCCAGTGGCACAGTAGTATACTAAAAATTGCTCCTGATGTAGTGACATCATTAATAAAGTGGAGAATTTAATTTTTAAAGGAGAAAAAGCTTCCCTTTGGGAAATGTGCAAACATAGGCACATGAATCCAGAGACGGCATTACAATGTAACTAAATAATCTTTTGTAAAAAGAAGGTAACGTTAATATCAGAGACTGGAACATACTGCCTGTTAGGTCTCAAGCCCTAGACAAATGGCTGGAGTACAGATTTAAGGTACCAAAGCTGACCCTGACTGCCAGGTTCTCCCTGCATCCCTCAGTCCCTCGCTATTACAGAGTCCTCCTATCTGTCACTCCCTACCATTCCCCTAAACTTCTCCTTCCCAGGGACTTGGCAGGGCAGCTCTCCCAAGTTGTCCTTCCCTTAATAATACAGCTATTTTGGTTCTCTGGCCAAGGAGAGACTTCCATTTACTCTTTACTCACCTGGCTTTTAGGGTCCACTTCCCTCATTTCAGAAGGCTCAATTCAGGCTTTATCCACTCTGAAGTTTCCCAGATGTCTTTAGATCTGGACATGCTCTTCCTTTTACAATAGACCTTCTCTGACACCATACCTAGGAACAGCCATGTCCTTCTTATGTACTTCTTTCTTCATTTACTACCCAACCTAACCATTCCAATAGCTGCCTTAAATAAAGTCCATGTTTTGGTAATCAGTAATTACCAAATACTCACTGTTATATAGGTAATTATCCAATGATTAAATATTAAGGCTTACTATAAGTATAACAAATATATCATAAAAGAATATGGTTGACTAACCTTTGAACATTGAAATTGAACAAAACTGTCTAAACATCAAGACACACCACAAGTGTTTTTCTGTGGGTTATAGTCAGAATAACCACACTGTTGGTATTTTCAGATAACATTCAGTTACCTTTATATAGTGTGCACTCATCTGGACAACTTTGAGTGTTACAAGGATTTTGCCTAAAGATAAACCCTGATTATGGGTACAGAGAATGCCCTTGTGATTGTGTTTGTGTTATGTCTCTTGACAGCAGTACATTCATTTCCAAGATCAAATCACATTTCCTAACAGCCCGTAAGGGCACTTTCCAGCACACATTCATCTGGTCACAGCCTAACATTTTTTTTTTTTGTTCCTTGTTTCTCCTTGGATGAAAGGCAGAAACAAAAACCCTGAAATACAAATACTGGAGTATGGTGGTGCCTCTACTGTAACTTAATTATTTTCTTAGAACCATGGCAAGTTTCAAGCTGGAAGAAAATGTGTCATAATGGGGTGTTGTAAAAGTAAACTTTCTGTTCTACAGCAAGAAGAAAGTTTCCAGAAACTATTAGGAATACTTTCTGTAATACCATGGAGAATATTAAACTTTTAAACACATTTTTATTTCCTTTAACGTTTGCTAAGAGGAAATTTGGATTTTTTAAATAACTAATGTTTCATTTTTTTTTTTTATTTTTTTGCAGCTGTTGTGAGTGCCATCCCTGTACCAACACTAGAAAGTGCCCAGTATCCAGGAATCCTCCCATCGCCTACATGTGGATACCCGCATCCACAGTTCACTCTCCGGCCAGTACCATTCCCAACACTGTCTGTGGACCGAGGTTTTGGAGCAGGAAGAACTCAGTGTAATGCATTTTACTTTCCATTTTATTGTGACAAATATTAGTAATGGCAGATCACCTCCGTGTATCATTTTGGTCTTCTTATTCTTTGGAAAGACTCATTGCCTGTGACCCCGGTACAGGAATTCTCCTACTCAGCACTTTAACATTTGAATCCTAGCAGCAGGTTATTAGAGCGATTCCCTAAGACCCTTTCCACAGCAGATACCACAGACAAATGTGTCTGGTGGGCAATAAAGAACATATGGCTCCGTTACACAATGGAGTAGTAGATGTTTCAAAACAGTACCCTGCTAACCAGGAAGTTATAAATCAAGGGTTGTCCTTCAACACATTTGATCTAGTATCTATCAGTTAAATTAAAAGATCTCTACCTAGTCCCAGTGAACAAATACATGATGAATCCATGGCAGTTTTTTTAATTGCTTAAGCAGAACTTTTTCAAGTCTTGGAAGGGAGTGGTTGCTGCAACAAAATGCCATTTATTAGAAAGAGAGGAAGAGTGGAGGAAAGCATTCATATCCATGAGGTGATTTCTCCCGTGCCATTTGATTCCCCTCCCGTCCTTTGAGCACGGCATCTTTAAATCGATTTTATGGCTTTCATCTCTTAGTTAAGAACAGGTGACTCAGCAGCTCATGTGCAAGAGGAGGTTTTGTAATAGATATGATAGCACAGCAATAAAATATCTTTGTGAGGTAAGCTATATTTTTCCCAACTCAACAGGGGCAGCTCTAAGAAATCATAAATCGTCCAAATGTAGCAAGGTTAGAATTAAAAGGCGTCAAAAATCTGCCAGGCGAGAATTAGATTCATTTCCCTTTTTCTCACTACACATCACATCTACGAAATAGAGTTGTGTGCTAAAATCTCAGGGGGGAAAAACTCCAAAATCACAGGAATGGGAGGAAGGTGAGAGGCATGCTGGAAGCCCAACAGCTAGAAAGTTCTAAATCTCACAACAACTATGCATGGGAGTCTACTTTAAAAAACCTCCTGGCCCACAAGTCCCCTCTTTGTTCCTGAACTGAACTCCCTTCATTTGATGATATGCTACAGCACTACATTCTGCCTGTATCTTAGGACTTTAACGGGACATTGAAGATGCATCTGTGGCATAACTTTGCTCTGGTCCTTCTGGAATGCCTGGTATCCACCAAAGCTCAGTGCTTCTCTTATTAGAAAGCATTTCTTCTTAGCAACTGTTCCCTTTGTTTTCATTTTTTTTTTGTAAGCATGGTCTAAAAATGAATTCATCTCACCTGCCCCAAGCCTTTGTCTGTGTGTGTCTCTCTCTCTCTCTCTCTCTCTCTCTCTCTCTCTCTCTCTCTTTTTCTTATTGAGTTAGTGTAGCATGTGAAATTGTCTCTTACTGGATCTTGGGATAAATTATTGAAAAGTTTAATTTTAATGAAAAAGAAATATGCTAGTATTAAGAAATATTTTTGTCTATGATTAAAGGAAATTTCCTCTTCTCAACTCTATTTTGGTGATGAAGTGTGAATCCAGGGCCTATATGAAACTATTCTGTGCCTTCTACCTGTTTTTCTGTAAACACAAAATAATGAAGTACGTTAAAAGTTACTTAATCATTCAAAACATTTACTCTTTAATAGAGGTCCCCCCCCAGCAACAGTATTTAGCAAATGAAGGCAATCCTATAGTATAATAAAAAATAATATACTGTACCCCAGAACAATTGTGCGCTTATGTAAACAATGCTTTCTTAGCAAGTTCCTCCTGTATAATTTTTGAACTTCATCTAAATTACCAGGCAGTGAAAATTCTATCCCTGGCCATGATTTATACCTTGCTTTAAAATGTATATGTTCATTCATTCAGCAAGTTGTTTTCAACAAAATACATGTGCTGCAAAAAAAAGTAACATCTAACGTGCTTCAAGCAATTGCCAAAAAAAAAAAAAAAAAAAAAAAAAAAAAAAAAAAGAGTGGATAAATGTTTTTTTTTTCTAGAAAATAAATATTCTCTAAGTTGCTGTCAATGATCATTAACATCCAGCTCTTTGATATTGGATTCTACAGGCTATGTAGAACACTAAACACTCTATTCTCCCTCAAGCAGAAAACCCTCCATGGCTCTGGGTCGAACTGCCTTATTAGCGTCCTTGAGGAAAAGATAAAGTTAATGTGGCCAAGTGTGGAGGTTCCACTTCTCCATAGTTATCTCAAAAACCTGGAAATTCTTAAGACAGGAAATACTAAAGCCCCGCCCCCAAAGCTGGTTGTTTCTGAAGTCATAAACAAAGCAGGATTTCTGTAAGGAAACTCGAGGCCCAGTAATAACATTCGAATTCCACACATTTCCAGATTGATGGACAAATAATACCGCCTGTATAACTGCAGAAGCACTCTTATAATAAACTGCAGTTTATTATAAGCTGCTGCCCCAGGAGGTCAGTCCTGTACTTTGACAATCTCCCAAATATGCAGTCTTGGATGAAGGTTTCTTTCTGCACATCATAACGATTCAGTGTCTCATTTTTCTCATCCATTAGATAAGTCTATGGAAGAGGGATATAAGAGCTTTCCATTTTGTCATTGCCACAGTGAGGATACTTCACAGATTAGCCCATGCTGGTTTTCGGTTCCAGTTCCCCCAAAAACTGGAAGTTGGCTACCAAATGGAGTTTGTGACAGGAAAAAAAAAAGAAGAAGAAAGAAAGAAAATGAAAAAAAAAAAATCAGGACCACAGTGAAAGGATTCATTCATTTTTCTAGGGGTGTCTCTTAAACATCCCAGGCTATGAGGAACTAGGTTACTGAGGAATAGTTCATAATGTTGTTCTTCCAAGATTAATGTGTAAAATAGGTTCCAAGAGGAGGTGTTCATGCTTCTGCATCTGCTATGTGCTGTTGGTAGGCTGTAATTCTATCAACCACTGCAATTTTCAGATAGAAGAAAAATCCTAATTTCCATTTTTGCAGTATTTCTGCCAGTTACTCTGTAGCAAGTGTTTTGAATGTTGACATTAATTATTATAAAGTACCTTGAGATTTGACTCTAGTGTGTAATTGTATGCTATTTGTACAATGAATTCTGACGATTTCATCATTTGAAAATGAGTGCCTTGCCGACACCCATTTGCTTCTCACTCCGCTCTGAATGGCAAGGAAGCTGTATCCTGGGGGTGAAGGGAGCTTTTCTTCGCTTTTGGAGCTCTTCACACAGATAAATGCCAAGCCACTGAGACAATTTGTTTTACATTGATGTCCTGGAGCTGGTGTCTGAACTGGCCAAATGGGCACATCTACAATGCAGCATTTCTCTGATGGAACAACTGCTAAGCTGTTTATCTGAGGATTTTGCTGCTTTAAATATCAACCAAAGCATTTTCTTAAAATCCAAGAAATATGGATTACCTATGAAAGATCTTATCCACTCTATTTAAAAAAAAAAAAAACTTGTCTCTTATGGATTGTATTCTAATCTTTCCTACACATGGACCTTCTTACTCAAATATCAGGCTTCACATTATGAGTGACTGCAGATGAATTAGACAAAGGCTATGGCCCACTTTGTTAGGGCCACATCATGGTGACCCTAGTGGGTATAATGCTAGACAGCTGGGAAGGCTAGAGAGACAGGACCAGGAATAGAGAGAATTTTCATTCTCATTGATGTTGATGAAAACAAATGGCCTGAGGGAAAAAAATGAGTAAGGATGGCCTCAATGGATAAAGCGAGGGCATGATGCTCTGAGGGAAGGTTGAATGGAAGATTTGTATTATATGTATGAAGCAGAGAACAGCCAGAAGCATCCGGAGCATGGAGAGAAAGTAGAAGACTGAACATGATCATCAGAATGGATGGAGCTGTTAGAGAAGGAGTAGTGGGAAGATGCAGGAGAGGAGAAAAGAAATACAAGGGCAAGAAAGGACAGGGCAGAAATGGCAGGGTTACATAGCAGTGAGAACCTGGAAGAAGGGAAACTCATGAGCTGAGGAAGAATCCAGTAGTGAGAGGACTAGAGAGAAGCCACAGATACTGAGTGAGCCTGGAGGCCAGCATGCACTTTGATATGTGAGTGGGCACTTCAGTTAGGCAATTGTCCCCAGTTTCTTTAGGACCTCAAACTCACAACTTTTAGTAAAATCACTACAATCCATATGTTCACATGACATACAAAGGTTTTGCCAAAATAAGAGACAGAATTTCAAATTCTTAAAGAAAGATGTATGAAAATTTTATTAAACTCAAAAATAAAATGATATTTTATCATGAACAGTTCATGTCCAAATTCAAGAAAAAGAAAAGAATTAAAGGAAGGAAAAGAAATAAAGAAAATGTAGGCGTTCAAAACCTCCCATTGTTTCTTCAGTGCTGAAGGAGTTCTAGGAACAGATACGGGTTATTTACAGTACATGTTTCATAAAGATAATTACTTATACAAATTTATAGGAAGTGAATTTCTTTTCTTTTCCTGTCTTCATAAGTTAGTGTTATGTGGAGCCCAATTACTCAGAACCATTCTGAGAATCTTCTCTGGGGACATTTTTTAAAGAGCTTGTAATGTTCTTGTTATTTCCTGCAATCTAGCACTCAAATGAATTCTTTTGGTGTGAAGGAAGTGCAAACAAGGATACCATCTTTAAAGTGTGCCTCCTTTAAGGACCAGGAGTAATGGTCCATCTCATCCACCACTCTAAAGTTAAAGGGGAACATGCTCAGAGGCTGACACATTCAGAGGCAGATGCTCACAGCTAACCACTGATCTGATCAAGGGTTTCCCAATGGAGAACTTAGAGAGAAGACTGAAGGAGCTGAAAGGGTTTGTGGCCCCATAAGGAGAGCAACAATACCAACCAACCAGAGCTCCTCAGGGTCTAAACCACCAGCCTGGGAGCACATAGGGAGGGATACATGACTCCATCTGTATATGTAGGGGAGGATGGCCTTGTTGGGCATAGGTGGGAGAGGAGATCCTTGGTCCCATGAAGGCTGAACACCAAGGGGGGGGGATTTGAGGGGGGAGGTGGGAGGGGGAGGTAGGTGGGGGCACATCTTCTTAGAAGCAGGAGGAGAGGGATGGGATAGGAGGTTCCTGGGTGTTGGGGGAGATGGGGTAAGGGGATAAAATCTGAAATGTAAATATAATATCTAATAAACAAAAAATGAAATAGCTAATCTATTAAATCATTGTTTAGAAAATCGGACTTTGATCACTTTCTTCTTCAGATTAAACATAAGTCCAAAGTTAAAAACCTAATATTTTTCTCTTTTTGTAAAATTAAACCTTCAAACAACCCAGGACACAATCTGATCCTATACAAAGACACTCCTCTCCCCTTTTGATCATGGGAGCAATTTAGTTTCTTGTAAGACCTACATGGGAGGTTTGGCAGTTGGCTAATTTACTTAAGGTTCCTTGTTTGAAGACTGACAAAGTCTTGTCAGATTTTGAGTTCTGATTGCTATCATTTTCTCAGCCAACTGTGCATCTTCTACCTCCACCTGGAAAGGATGAAGCCCACAGGCTGTTCTTTCATCCAGAGGACCTCTGACCCCATCTGAAGCAACAAGGATGAATAAAACTACCTCGCGAAGATGTGTCACTTCTGCATATCTTTCATAGGACACCTTGATCTTTTTACCTTTCAAGTCTGTTCCTTGGGCATTACCAGACTGCTTCTCAATCTCCTCTGCCCTTTGATGACCTTAGTGAGATGCTCAGAGTCCTCTCAAAACAAACTTTTAAACTTATTATTTTGAAATAATCCCACCTTAAAATTATCCTTACAAAGTGAGATACTATGAAAGCAATATTGTATCATCCCATGTTTGCCAAACACGTCTTCCTAAGAAATAAATAACTAGAAATACTCAAGTAATGTCAACACCACTTACTCCTGGTAGGCAGCTCTTTTAGCTGCGGTTTAACTTGGACCTTTTGGCTTTCAATATGAATGAACATTTAAAGTTGATGCACCCTGTCTGTAGCAACAGAAAATGCCTTGAAAATATTTTATTCTCACTCAACTGTGTTCCCCAGGGCGAAAGGTGCATTTTAATATACAAAGCTGTCCAGACGCCCCAAGGCTGTCACAAATGACTATGGGAAGCCTCTTCAACTCAGTAATCTTCCTGAAAATTACAAGGCTTGCTATCAAAGAGGGAAAAAATTATAACTCTGAATTCAGGCAACTTGCTCCAGTGAAATCATGTCTCATATAACTTTTAGCTCAATGTGCTTCTATTTTGTTATAAGAGATAATGATAGCGGTTATTATTTGTATCGTTTTTTAGCAATGCCTCTGAGCACCCTGTAACTCTGATTTGTTTGACAGTTGACACGGCATGTTGAAATCGCAGCAAAATTGGCATATTGGCTGGTAGATAGTAATGCAGCTGTAACCGGTTGAATTCCGCTGACATTACGACTTAGAAAAGGAAAGATAACTCGTTTTTCTCACTTCATCACTTATGATTACAGGGTCCAGACCGTTCAGGCAATGTAGTTAGTATTAATATATTGTGTCAGTGTCCCTGAGAGGCACACCATGTGCTAATGGACCTGTCTCTACTGTTGAAAAGGGTTGTGCTAATTGTAACCCATACGTGCATGAGAGCTGAAGAATAAGAATGATCAGAAAACAGAGAAGAGATTGCCAGATTCCATCATTTGTCCCTGGACTGATTCTGGAAAGGTGGGGGAAATAAGCTTCATCTTGAATGACATCTGGATTTCTTATTTCCACTACAGCTGTGAGTGAAGGACCAACCACGCAACAGCAACCCATGCTACCCCCAGCTCAGCCTGAACATCCCAGCAGCGAAGAAGCACCAAGCAGAACCATCCCCACAGCCTGTGTGCGGCCAACTCACCCACTCCGCAGCTTTGCTAACCCTTTGCTACCTCCACCTATGAGTGCAATAGAACCAAAAGTCCCTTACACGCCGCTTTTGTCGCAGCCAGGTAGGTACCCGCTTCCCTTAACAAGGTTCTGTTCTAATCAATGACTGCTGAGAACCAAAAGTCCCTTACACGCCGCTTTTGTCGCAGCCAGGTAGGTACCCGCTTCCCTTAACAAGGTTCTGTTCTAATCAATGACTGCTGTACTTGAGTACAGAAGAGACATAGAGAAGGTCTAGGTATCATGTATGTTTTCAAGTGTGGATTGCCTGCCCATCGTGCTCATGTTTGTTATTGATGGTTGAGAAGGAGTCAGGGAACTGACACATGGGTAATAGAATCAACTTATGGATAATTTCACTCTAAGGATCTGCTAAGCAATGCTTCTCCACCTACTACTTTACCACCAGAAAACAGGTTCTAATATTTTAGGAATTTATTGGTGCCTCTCAATTTATGTTCAACTTACTTAACGAGAAAAACAGATATAAAGAGTGTTATGTCAAATGTCCCAAAAATATAAAAAGAAAATTATAAAGTATCCAAAATAATTATGAGTTTAGTACTGTCACCAATAGGTCACCTTCATTCACATTTTAATAAGAAAAATAAATTAGCTTAATATTGCATACCAAAGATAAGTAATTATATAATATATTGAAACTAAACTGAAATGACACTTTGATATTTTTTTGGCCTGTGTCTGTCAGGAATGCCATTATTATCTCACTAAAAATAACAGAAAATGTTTTCTTGGGCCCTAGTTTTGAAGGTTACAGTTCATGACTGATTGATCTCATGGTGAGGAAGCAGCATATCAGTAGTGGTAGGAATGCTAGGCAGAGGAAGTCAAAGACGGGGAAGGAGAAAATGATTTGGGTCTTCTAGTTACCTTTGAGTGTATGAACCCAATAACCTAAAGACCTCCCACTAGACACATCTCTGATTGCTCTACTATCTCAAAATCACCACACTCGGGTTCAAGCCTTCATCCAGTAACTTTGGATTCATTCAAATACAAAATATGGCAGAAGAAGTGATTTTTTTAAAGTAAAAGTATTTCCTTGAGCAAAAGCCAAAATAATAATAACAATAACAATAAATTTTACTGGGAACACCCTAGTCATTTCCTCCTGCCCCGTCTTTGACTTCCAAGCAATGGGATGGGCGGTTTGTTCTGCCACACATTCCTACCAAATAATTTTTTAATGCTATTTTAAATGAGAGGAAAAAAAATAATGTAGAAGTGGCACTTGGTTTGGGATCTGGGTTATGGCAATCATGCTGAAATGTGATGCTCTTGGATAACAAACTTACCAAAAGGAATGTATAGTTTTGATAGAACTGATAGTAGAATAGAGAACTGGCATTTTAAAATCAGGTATTATAGTCTTATAATTAAAATATTATCAGAGAGACTCTAGCACAGTGGAGCCTAAATGATTGTACTATGTCCTTAAAAATAGAATCAGGAGCTTGTACTGTCCCAGACTATATTCCAAAAAATAATAACCACATCTAAGTGGGTAACGGCTGATGAAATGCCATAGAAACAAAGCCACAATGCTTCTATCTCTATTGTCCACTGTGAGCCTTTTATTTTTTGACTCTGGCTTCCATTTTGTTTGAATTCCTTGTCAGAAGCCACCTCTTCTTCATATTTTCTGATAGGTCTGGCTTGAGTTCTTGGTTTGATTTGATTTTTTTCATAATTCTCCTTTAAATGCCATCTTCCCTTTATAGTTTGTGAGATGTTCTCTACCCTCACTTTGGAATTATTAAATGCCTTTCCCTTTTATGTTTCTCCTTCATTGTCTGCCTGTGACTCCTGTGCATTTTACAATGCCTTACCTCATGATTTTCAAATAAGTCTCCCTACATTGCTCCTGACACATGGTAGATAGTATGCTTTTTAAAAAGGCTGCTGTTTACTTATTCTAATAGAAAAAGAAAATTAGCAGACTGACAAATGTATTAGTGGTGACATTAACTACATGCTTCTTAGCCCAAAAGATGAAATACTTAGAGCTTTCAACAAATTTTAATTCCAAGAAAATCATTACTTTAGTCAAACTGATTGATGAAGTAAAGTCATTCTGTTGTCAGCTTAGAAAAGAAAATACCTCAAATAATTTTGCTCTGGATTTCACAATAAAAGACTGTGTAATTAGTAATGAATTTGTCTTTACTTACCGCACATAATTACTTTAGAATATGGTAATGGGAGGCATTGCTCTAATTTTTAAAGAATATGCTAAATGAGAAGTTCCTCTGCTTTGAAAGCTTTGAGATTAGCATCAATGAAGGCGCTTCTCTCCTAGATAGGATTTCTGCATGTGGTTTTTCATGAGCAGTGTTAAGGGTCCCAGCCTCAATTTGCCTCCCACTGAGACTGCAGAGCTGTGCTTGCAACAGCTTTATATATGAGGAATAGGGCAATACATATTATGGAGTAACAATCTCCCTGGGATCACAGAGCGTTTTGCAGCTTTGCTGTGGTAGGTGGTAATTAGAGACGCTGTCTGTTGTCATAATGACTGGAATTGTGCCTACCTGCAAACATAGAGTTATTCCTTCATGTTTTTCCCCTCTACCTGCTGAGTTAGAGATTTAGCTTAATAGACCCCAGGGTCTTTATGGTGTCTTTTGAAATTTCATCCTGTGATAAGTGATTCTCTACCTTATAGTTTCATATCCATGGAGGTTGAATAACAGTATTGGCCTTATAAATTCCACAGAACAGTCACTGCACCTTGAAAATCACAGATGTGGACATATTAGTGATTTGACTTAGTCCCTTCTCAGGTTAAATAGAAGTGTTTGATGGAATGTTGGGCTTGTCACATTATAAATGTCATATAAATTTTACAGAGGGCCAAAGGAGGGCATGGATAGTGTATGGTATATGTGTATGTGTGCTGGGGTTGGGGGTGTGGGGTTGTGTCCGTATGTTTGTGTGTGTGTGCATATATGCATGTGTGTGTACATGCATGTGTGTGCATACACTCATGTGTAGTTTCCCTCCTAAAGTTCGACTTAGCTGTGAAAGGATCAGCAGTACTTTTGTAGCCACAAGCTTTTCTACTCTGTCTCTTTGTTCCCAGAATAATGACCAAGAGACTTAATTATTTATAAATAAATGCCCAGCCCATAAGTTTTGGCTCATTCCTCAACTAGCTAATAACTTATATAACCCTGTGTCTGCCACATTGTTGATTACCTGTCCTCAGTTTCACACATCTGAATTCCCCTGGGTTCAAGGGAAATCTCCTGCATCTAACTCTCAGAGTTCCAATCTCTCTCTACAAGAACTCCCACCTTCTATTTCCTGCTTCAGCTGATAGGCCATCAGCTTTTTACTGACAGGTGATGCTTCCACACAGTACAGAGAAGATTCTTTCTACATATTTTAAATGATGTGAAACTATCATTTTATAGGCAAAACCCACGTAATGTCTCAAAGACTGATGTTTGCCTCCTCGGCGCTTGCATCTTTGTTACACAAAAGGAATCCTACAGTGCTTTCCCTTACTTATCTGTGTAAAAGCCCAGTGTATTCTGATCTTTTCAATCTCTGAGTGATCGATATGTCAGTGGACATGACAAAGCCAAAAAACAATTCATTGTATAGCAAATTGTATAGCAAATTGAGTTTGATTTTTTTTCCCTGCGCATTGTGGCATGTCTTTCACTTTGGCTGCAGATTGAAAACCAAGTGTAGGTATATATGGATGACAGTGGACAGGAAAGGTGTGTAATTTATATTTTATGGCTGTTCGGAAAATTATGTATTCCCTGTGTAACATGATTTTTTTTTTTTTTTTGGTCAGGCCCCATTTCAATAAATATGCTGTATTACAAAGTAGTCAATATCCTGGTTTTTTATAGACTACTACAATGGATTTCAACACCAGACTCTCAAACCACCATTGAAGGTGTTCATTAAGGATGTTACCTGAGTGTCCCAATCTGATACAGTCAGTCACAAGCAAAGGTTTTGGGAAATCAAATGTACTTGAGCAGGTGTCATGAAGCTTTCATTGTTAGGGTTTGTTGCAGAAGTCAGTCACACAACTAAATAGCCAGTATACGTGGATTTGGTGTTATTGGATCCAACAGTACAATCAACTGTAGGCAGGAAAATTACACCACCTCCCAGTAAATACATTTCCTTTCATGTTAAGTCCCACCTGTGCTTTTAACAAGCATCTTGAGATTTTCTGGTCCTCACTTATAACTGATTTTGTTTAATAAATGAAATTTGATCTGATATAATCCAATCACCCTATATTATACTTTATTAAAATGTAACAAGACAACTTTTTCAGCTATAGATAATAGTTGTCACCCTGTAACCTACTTGGGGTTTATTTTGGAAAATAATAATTTCCTGTAAACTGGTGTTCTGACATGTAAATAGGACAGAGGTCTGGTAACTGTCTTAAAAACAGAAATATCATTTTCAGAGAAGATTTAATGAGTGATCTATGTGTCTGATGTCTCATCTATTGATAATAAAACTGAGAGTTGAAAATGTTAAAGATTTTCCCCATGCTCAACAACTGAGTTTGAAAGCAGACATCAAAAATTCAGAAAATTATAGTAACCTTGAGAGGAAATGTGTGTTTTCTTTCTTTTTTGTTAGTCTCAGAGATGTTTATAGGTTGGTTTCTTTCCATTACAAAGACCCTTCCAAGTTGATACTAGATACTAAATATTCCTAAGGAAAAATTATAGCAGATAAGATGATATTTAGATTACTTTTGGCATAATTGCTTTTATAATGTATTCATTTTTTATTGTGTGAGTGTACCTATATAGTATGTGTGCGTGCACACATATTTATACGTGTAAATGTATAAAGTGATATGTGTGGCCATGATACCAAAGCACACATGTAAAAGTCAACAGATAACATTCATGACATGAATTATCTCCTTCACCTTTCTATGGGATCCAGGGATCAAGCTTAAGTTGCCAACTCACTGAGCAACCCTATCTTGCCAGTTCCAGATACTTATTGCTTCCTAGCTTCGTTACTAAAACAGTGATGTTTTAATATGCATGTTGCTATTGGATAGGAAAAGAAACAGACGGACAGAATCCTAACTCTCTAGAGAACTCTGAAACCATGGCCATCCATTCTAACTTCACCCATTCCAATTGTCAGTCGTCCCTCTGCAGTATGACAGAAAGCCAGGTCCTTGCATCTGTTGGTATCCTGATGTCAAGACCTTTAAAGTCCAGCATGGAAAACTGAGATGGCCAGAAAGAAATGAAGAAAGGTAGTAGAAATTAAGACATGGTAATGTTATGCACATTGCTGGAGAAAGAATATGACAGAAGACCAAGAGAGCAGTACACAGACTACTAAAGTTATTCAGGATGACAAAAAAATAACTTGGAGGGTTTTAAGAAAGTGATACCTGAATCAAATTTTTAATCCCTTTCATCAAGTTTCCTCAATGTAAAAAAAAAAGAAAGAAAGAAAGAAATATTTTATCAAGAATATTTAGACCATATATAAACCTGAAATTAATGGTCAGTTTAATATAATTAAAGCAACAAAATATCAAAATTCCATGTAAGTAGTCATAAGAGACAATTAAAGAAGTCTGTGTTTAAAACCTGGTTAACTTTGTGAATGAGATCATTTAAAGCATGTAAGGTTAGGAAGGTTGTCCTTGGAGGGTATTGGAGATTTCATAGTCTCCTAGGTGACAGAAAATGTTGAAGGCTATGCAGCAGTTATTTTCAAAGTAAACAATCCTTTTGCATATCTTATGAACAAAATAGGGCTCATGCTTAAATTCTCATGGGCCTATTATATTGGGTTTTATAAAATGTTTTTGAAATCAAAATATTTTTTATAAAAGGCAGCTTAGAGAAAAATATTTAAATTCACTACTTTAAATATTATAAACATTTATAACTCATAAAGAGCACCACTAAGCAAATTCATGTTTAACTGCAAAGTAATTGCAATCAACCATGGAGCGGGGGGGTCAGAGCACCCGTATATCCGTTCCAGAATGCTGGAGCATTAATCTTGAGATCTTCATCCAAACTCTTAGATCCAAGGAACACTCAATTGACTGTTTAGTTTGTTGGAGTCAAATTATTAAAAAAAAAAAATGACACCAGGATTTGAATACCTTTCATCAATTTCAAGCCTAAGGAAAGTATGACAACTTGAGAATTAATGGATTGATGAGATATTTGTTGATGATAAAGGCATATAAAATAAAGCAGCTTCCAAATTTGTAACAATTTGGTCCTAAAATGTAAAATTCAACAAGTTCCATCCTATGCCACAAGTATCCCAAATCTTCATACATAGTGGAAACAGTAATGTGATGCCACAGGTCCAGAAACTTCTACTGTTACTTTTGTGAAAATAAGCAGACCTGCTATTGTCCCTGTGTAGTCCAATGCATAGTATCAGGAGCTGTGTTTCAGCAGGAGAAAGGGTCAATCCCTTTGGAAGCTGGTGAACTCCATTGTGCCACCAGAAGTGATGTTTCTCCTCTGACATCTACTTTGATCATGTGTGAGATCAGATAATCTTCTTTAAGAATGGAGTATAGGACCTTTTCCTTTGATTTGAGAAAGAGTAAACATATGGGAACTCTTTTAGTTTGATTAAGGATTTCGAACTCTAGTTTAGCAGTTCAGAGCTCACGTTGGCCTAAAATTCCCGTTCCAAGGAGTCCTGTATCCTCTTCTGACCTCTGTGAGCACCTGCACACATGGCATTCACTCACAGCACACACACACACACACAATCACAAATCTTACAAAATTCTAAATATCATTGGCAGCAATCCCAGCTATGTAAGCAGTTGATAGGTCATTTTTTTTAGTTCACCAGTTAGTTTTAGATTCCAGAACTTTCTTTGAAGGTGTGGGAAAGGCCAAGAAAGGTTTCCATACTATCCTCCTACTAATGGGCTGTTGAATACATGTTATGCAAATACTAACACTGAAAATAAACAAAAGTACTATGTGTTAAAATGAATTAAATTTAACTATCAAAAAGCTATAATGATGAGACATATAATATAGTAAAAGTTGTGTAAAATTGGTGACAGATCCAATGATAATTTATAAAGATTTTCTGGCGGGTAAGACCTTGTAGAGAATGTATTACCACAATAGACATCTTGTGAATTTGTAGACATCGACTTTCAACTTAGGCATCGAGGAGGATTTATGTCCTTGTTTTTAGGCTCTCCTTCACCAGAATGCTTAGGCTTCCAGAGGACAGTGTCTTTTATCTTTTGTAGCAAAAGGGATTCTAACATTTTTGTGTGTGTGCCTGTGAATTACTGTGATAAGCAAACCACTGATTTCAAATCAGATGCGTATTTACAACATGATTGTACATGCCAGCTTATAGAAATAATGAGATTGAAATAGCTGCCCTTTTCAATGTCTTTTCTAAATTGCTGCCTTAAATATCTTTCTTTCATACCCCTGATTCTTTTACTTGGTAAGATGTATGCACCTTTCTATTTACACAGTCGGCGAGTCATCACTTCCTAATAAAGCATGCATTTTGCAAACCACAATAATATGCAAACCTAAGATGCTTTTAAAATCAGGGATTGCAGGCTTAACTTTTAGTTCCCCTCCTTGTCACACTTAAAATACAATCTGTGTTGGCTTTATCTTTGAAATGCTCTAGAGTTGGTTTCTCAACAGAAAAATGCTGTGCTGTGCAAACAAGACCTAGCTGATACCTTGCTTAGTAAAACGCAGCATGATGGTAGATGCCCCAGGAAGACTGGGAAGAGTTGTTCTACTCACCCATATCTCTTATCTACCAGAGGCAAAGTTTAAATAAAAGTACTGACTGGAAAACAAACAACTACTCCCAACTCCCAACCCTTTGACAGCGAGACCCAGTATCCCTACTGCCTATGTAGGCTATTGAGTATGTCATTTAAATTCTTTGTGCTTTAATTTTTCATCATAACTAAATAAAATAAATTCTAACCTTGAAAGGCATTGCTGCACAATTTTAGAAAATCAAAATATATTAACATGAGTTATGCTTATAAAATTATAGTACTTAACTTTTAACTTAGAAACTTCTGATCCAGTATCATGTAGATGCTCTGTCACTTCATTCAGTGATATTTAATATTTAATAGTTTATATTTATTTAAATAAACTTGTATGTTTAATATAGTTTAATAATATTTTTTAAATTGTATTTTATATTTATATTAAATAACTATATTTTAGGTAAATATTTAATGAAATAGTATTTAATGACATGTCTGGCAAACATGAGCTAATTTGTGAAGTACCATATTCTCCTGTATATATTTGCAGGATACAATGGCCATGGTGAAATGGATCACCACATGGAACTCAAAATAATGAATAGAATAGCTCAGAGCCTTCTGAACATTATGACCTGACTTTACAGTGATCTGTTGTCTCATTCATTAAAGCAGGACTCACTCTGAAACCATCAGTCCATCCAACAACAGAAAGTTGGTCTCTGTTGCAACACTAAGGCCTTACCTTTTACACTGTAACAAATCTGATGGGAACATATCTGCCTACCTGGCTTTATATGAGTTGCATCTCCCTGAAGTGGTCCTGTAGGAAACCAAGATAATCTTTTTAATGTTATTAGCATCTCCTAATCCCAGATCAAATTTCCATCTTAGCTGTTCCTATGAAGTGAAAATAACAAAGCAGAGAGGTTACAAAGGTCAATGATTAAAAAATGAAATACAGAGGTTATTTCACACTGAACATATATAAAATATTAGAGACATTTTTCATCTGATTTACAAACAACATGTTTTGTTACTGTGATATTAGAATGTTTCTCAATGTGATTTGAGATATAATTTGAATTTTAGATTTATCATAAATATTTCTGTAGCAGTAACTCTAAAATTTCATGTGTTGGGGAATCATGTGCAAATCGTTTTCAGTACAGGATCCAATTTAGGGGAACTAGAGAAGACCACAACATTTTGATGTTCCAAAGGGATTCTAAGTGACATGGCAGCTGCACTTCTGTAGTTTACACTTTGAAGTAGTCTTAACTTAGAACAGAGGATGTGCTTCTAACCAGAGGTTTGAGGAATGCCTAGTAATCTTAATGTCACTTGAAATGAAATTTATACTCTCCCTCTCCCCTTCGCCCCCCTCCCTCCCTCCTTTTCTCCTCTTCTCTCTCCCTCCTCTCTCTCTGTGCGCGTGTGTGTGTGTGTGTGTGTGTGTGTGTGTGTGTGTGATTGCAAACACACATGTGGTTTGTACCCACTGGTTCAGAGCTATATAAACTGTGTTTATAGTTTCCTTAGAGTCTCATATGGTTCATTATATGTAAGAGCTTAGAGGTCACTTGCCCTTTTTTATTTATCACACCCCGTATAGGCTCAGGTATAGAACAGTATTCCCAAGGTCTGCTTTTCTTGGTTGTGGTTTTGTACCTATTTGTGTGTTTGTTTTTATTTAATGTGTCAGTGATTTTAAATTATTTTATTTTTGTTATTCTTCTCTCCTATATTATAGTCCAACTGCAGTTTTTCCTTTCTTAATTTTATATTTTAAGATTTGTTTGGAAAAATCATATAATTAAGATACCTTTCCATAGTCTAGGGCCAAGAGCCAAACACTTTCTCTTTGCTTGAAGATACTGTGAAAAAGTTTTCGTTTTCCATATAACCCTCCCAAAAATTATATACATTTTTAGTGACTCATGTAAGCATTAATATGATTGATATATGTATATATTTTTGAAAAGTTCTGCTCCTGCCGGGCGGTGGTGGCGCACACCTTTAATCCCAGCACTTGGGAGGCAGAGGCAGGCAGATTTCTGAGTTCGAGGCCAGCCTGGTCTACAGAGTGAGTTCCAGGACAGCCAGGGCTACACAGAGAAACCCTGTCTCGAAAAACAACAACAACAACAACAACAACAACAACGAAGTTCTACTCCCAAAAATGTCTCTTATTTTATTGTCTAACTGAAGATGGAAAATCAAGATTTAAATTTTTCTATAGGAATTTTTCTACAGAAGATGAACTCCTGTGGTAAGCTGGGAAGTTGCTTGTCATTTTGGAGTTGGTCATAATGTCTCCAAATTTTCTAGCTTCCCATAGTAAAGTGAAGAGACTCTATCACAAAACTGAGTGATTTATATGCATAGGGACTCAGGGTTCAACAAAAACTTCCAGTTCACTCAAGTGTCATACATGGGTGCATATCATATAATCTAAAAAATAAATTAGAATGCTTTTCTGGTGTTAATGAGTGTAATTGAACCTATAAAGAGTGATAGTAAATTCAAAGCAAACAGGAGGTAATTAAAAGTAATGTTTATGTGAGTAGTAAGAAAATTAAATTATATAATTTCCCTAAGGTGTTATCATAATTAATGATTGAATATAAAATACATATAAGAAGTAAACATGTTTTCAAGGGGGCTTGTGATAAAAATATAGTTTGCTAAAAAGATTTTTTTAAAATCCTGTTTCTTTAACAATTGCTTAAGAATTAAAATATTTTTCCTTTATACTTTCTTTTATTTGTTTTCTCCTTTCTTTTCTTTTCTTTTTCATTATTCCTTTATTTTTTCCCTTTCTTCCTGATTCCTCCTCTGTCATCCAGATGTCACATACCCTTTAACTGGTTTCCAGATTCTAAATTCAGAAAGCAGTATGCCCTGCACTAAAATCAGCTGACAATGACAATAAGGGAGTGCATATGTGTAAAACACTCCATACTACAGAGGAACAGTGGTAGACCATGGGAAATAGAGCTGGAAATAGCTAAAGGCTAAGATAGATAGATAGATAGATAGATAGATAGATAGATAGATAGATAAATTCCCTTTATCACTTTAATGTCAGGGAATTTTTTTGTAATGGAGTATCTTTGATTTCTTTGACTTAGATGTCTATAATTAGGCATAGGTTTCATTTGGAGCATCTGACAGTAGCACCTCTGAGACAGCTTCCCTACCAGTGTGTCCTTCCCAACCTGCAGGTGACAAACAATAAGTTGGTCTCATTCTTCCATGCCTCCAAGCCCAGATTTTAATGGTTTACTAATCCTGTGTGTAGTATTATACTAAAGAAATATTTCACTGCTCTGGCACATTTTCTAAAACTAACATTCAATGGCACAGAAATACATGTTCTTGATATTCTGTAATAATATAACAGTGCCTAATATGTAGTCAACCCTACAAGATACTAAAATAAAAAGAGAATTAATCCTAACTGTGTCAATGAGATGGATCTTCAGACTTTCTTACTGGAAATTGTCATTATGGGACACACCACTGTAAGTTCTTGCTCTTATTCATTCTTCAGACAAGCATAAATGGAAAAATACTTCTCTCAGTGTATATTGTCCAAACTATTCTATTTCCTTTGGAATGTTTCTGATGGTCTACAGTATTCTAGCTTCTGCATTGGCAGAGAAAAGACAATAACAAAAATGCCCCACATTTTGATCAGGTTTGGTTCAATAACAACCTGTTTATATGGTCATTGAATTTTGTTTTGTGAGCCATTTATTTGTGGTATTCTTTCCCAATGTTTACAGGGATCAAAAAACAGTCATGTGTGTCTCACCTTCCTCCCATCCAATCATTCGCTTATAATAGGTTTTATTTTCTTATTTGAATGCTAACGTAAGTTTCCATGGAAATGCTTTTAAAACGTAACTTAAAGATAAGATGAATTCATTTCTAAACTCAGAATTGGCTTCCAATCTTCATACAAATAAAGAAATATTTGGGAATTCCAAGTGCAAGAACATACTGACTAATGAAGTGTTTATTACACATCATATAGACAGACATATTTTTCCCATTAGTAACTCACCATGTATAGATTTGAGAGTCCTACTCTTTGGCTGATACTAAAAAAAAAAAATTCAAAAAATGGGTTGTAATTTTTCATTGACTCCCACTTGCAATACAAACAGGAAACACTGGAATCTCAACTGGCCAGACTTTTAGAGCATCCAGCCTTAATAAATGATAACGGTGGTAACTTCGTATAAAAAGAAAAATCATTTTGTAATATAGACATGCTCATTAGTAGTTAATTCTTTGTTGGCTGTACACACTAAGAAGCATATGCTATACCTTTGTGTTGCACAGTAACTGTAAAGTAAACCATTCATTCTGCCTGGTGTATGAACCTAGAGCTTTGAGAACTTCAACTGACCATTGTCAATAAACAGTTGGCAAAACATAATCTCATTCTGTATGTTGTCACTGTGAATCCTACTCCCAGATTGCTAAACAAGAACAAAACTATATCAGGAAAGTCTGGCAATGACATTTGAACATTTATCTGTAAAATAGTCTTGCCTCAGAATGTTATTCCCAGGGTACAATGAGTTTATACATTGGAAAAGGTGGCATGTGATAAATGACAACTGAGTTGTTATTAAGGAACGTCAAATAGCAAACCAACAAAGAATTTTTTTAATGTATGTCATGCACTCAAAGGGCAGAGCAAGATTTATCTTTTAAGAGCAGAACTTTTTGAATAGTAAATAATTAGATGTTAGGAAGATGAGACTCAAGTGACTATTGTTTGATCCATGTGTCTTGGGGGATCTTGTTATAAACTAACAGAAACAATGAAGTCGTGAGAAAGGTTGCCTTGTGAGGAGAAAGAACTCTGAGCAGGAGGAGGTAGTATGAGTGTCCAGGAGAAAATCCACTATATGTGGGGAGATGTAGCATTCATTAGGACAGTCACAGCTGAAGTGGTAGCTCAGAGAATCATATTCAGAAAGGGAGTATTTCAGCAGATAGTGACTACAATAACATGACAGCTCCTAGGAAAAAAAACTGAAGGAAAAATCTAAGTTTCAAAAGTGACTTAGGACAAATCTACATTTTTTGTGGTAGAGCAAAAAGAAGTCCAAGAGATAAAATAATGCTACTATAATTTTCCAGAAACCAAGATACAGGAGCATTTCAAGAAAATATCCATTATAAATATAGTAGTTTCTTCAAGCAAAGATACCTTAATTTGGAATATTTTTTACAAAATCTTATTAGAAAACTATTTACCAAACTAAAGATGCATGAAAGAACCATAAGGGAATCTGATAAATGGTAAGCTAATTCAAAATTAAACATTTCAAAAGGCATTTGAATACAGGTACCCTGTGTGCATAGATAAAGCTATTCCCTGAAGCCATAGTTGATTACATGAAAGTACAGTGTCATGGGTGAACTGCCTCCCAATGAGGCAGTTCCAGGAAAGCAGCCAAGGCTCTCAAAACAATTCAGAAAATTGTCACTGTTGTTTCATGCATGCTAAGACCTTATAGTCAAAAAATACTATGTGCTATGACCACAAGATATAGGACATTCATCAGGAACTGAGCTAGAAGTGCCTTTCCTGCTGCCAGCCCTTGTATTAAAAAATTCTATGGAAGCTGCTGAAGGGGAAAAGTCTTCAACAGTCTACTGTGGACCCTGCACAGTCATGATCTATCTGACATGCAAGATATGCATTGATGCTTAGTGGTCATTCTTTTAGAGCAATAACATTATGATTGGACTGGGTGCCTCAGGAATGGATTCATATCTGGTATTATAAATTTGGCCATTGATTTCTCCATCGTTGGGGAAATTACAAGGCTCGGGACAAATGGTTGTATTGTTAAACAAACATAATGTGTCTACAGAAATACCTTGTAAATTACTATGTTTATCCCCAAAGGTTAGTGCTACTATCAGCTTTGATCAGATGAACTTTTGTTTTGCAGTGACCAGTGGTAACTTCAAAGACTGATAGCTGCTCAAAATTATTGAGATACATGATTATTTATGAGTGAAATATCCATATCATCCCTTTTATGACTCAAGGGATATCATAGAAGAAGGTGTAGACAGGATGTGAGAGACAGGCAATAAAACAGAGTATTGTAGAAGGCAGTCTTATGCAAATAGCATGGCCATTGCGCACCAGAACCTCACCATCTGATTTACCCAAATAGGACCTGAACAACATTAGGCCTGCCAACATCCTCTCATTAACTGGGAAGGGACTCCCCAGGAACACTGTGGAAAAGTGGGTGGAAATATTCTAATAGCTAGAGGATCATGGAGTTTTCTGTGAGACTCTATTGACTACAGAAGTCAACAGAAGCTATGCCCATAAAGTCTCAATATTTACTAGACTGTACACCTATAAGGATATTTCTGATGTGGGTATATGTACATAGATATGCACACAGCCCTATAGTCTAGGGAAGGCAAAAGCCAAGTAGCTGAGAGAATTGTAACTTGCAAGTATAGACCATCCCCTGGGGTGAATACTTACAAAATGCAGAAAGTTGTTCAATGCTGATAAAAGCAAAGCTTATACCAGCTATTTCTGTATTAATTTTTGGCATTCAAAGGGTGAGCTTGTTTTCAAAATACATAACCAAACGCTATTGACTAATAGAGGTTCTGTGAGAATTTTAGTGTTCTTTAAATAATACATATAATTAGATATAAATACATATAAAATTGGAAGTGATTGAATTACTGTGTCAATGTGCCAATACCACCGTATAATCTGAAAATAACGTTCTAAAAATAGTTATGATGCATTGTGTGTGTACGTGTGTATGTTTATGTGTGTGCATCTGTGTTCTTCATTGTGTTTCATTAAACAATGAAACCAAATTAAAATCAATTATTTCACAATGTTAAGATAACAAGATCTTGTGAGTCAAGAGAACAATACAAAACAGTCTCCATGGTCATGTGATTTTTTTAGAAAAGAAATTAATCCAATGTACACCCAGTAGTGTGGATTTTGAAAGTTAAAAGTTACTATCTAAACTACACATGAAATACTTGCCAGGAGCATTATCTACTGCGTGCTATTATAAATAATGTAGTATTACAATTACAGTCTATGTCAAGTATACAGTTAATAAAGTTGTAAGCGCCTGAAGTATGGATATCTGTGTGATTCTGCATTTAAAATATTTTATATTAATTACATTGATAGTTGCAATGCCATTTATCTATGAATTGAGAATTTGATGTTTCTGAAGTTTTATCACTAGAACATAGACAAAAATTAGATAATAGAGAAAAATTTTTCATGAAGAATAAAACTGACCACGTTCCTAACCAAAGTGCAAAATAAATAAATAAGAATGGCTATATATTATTAAGTGATTTTTTTTTTTTGGTTCTTGTTGCAAATACAGACAACATGAGTAGAAAAAATCAAATAATTTATTTGAGTAGAAGAAAGTAATGTCTCTTATATACCAAATAACTCAGAATATTTCCTAAGCTAACTGAGGTGAATCTCAATATGATATTGTAGAAAACAATAAACTCCAAAAAGTCAAGGCAGGCCCCTTAAAGACAGTAATGGCTCATAGCAGGATGGTTTCCTGCTGCTGCTGTTTGCAGTGGAGCAATTGGGGAGGAGCTAATGTGGGAGGAGGAAGAGGAGAAGGGAGAGGAGAAGGAAGAGAAGAAGTGAGAGGAGAAGGGAGAGGAGGAGCAAGGAAGAAGAAAGAGAGGAACAGGAGGGGAGGAGAAGATGGCTGAGGATGTGCGTGTGTCTCTAGCAGTCTAAAGTAGTGATAATATCTAGGTTAGGTATTGGGTAACAACCCTAATTGTGTGGCATCATGATAATTGAGCATTTCCAAATATATAAGGCCTTTGGATAATAATTAAGCTTTTGAGTCTCATTTCTACCAGGTACCACATGGATGGCGGGCATTGTCTGGAGTTCAGCCAAGCTTTGTGGAGACAGCGTGGTAGATTGGCAGAGCCATCTCCCACGCTGGCATCTCATGGGTGCCTGGATTGGTGCTTCTGGCTGACCTGAGCATGGTTAGAGAGCATGCTGCCACTCTTGGTTTCAGGCCTTGTCTACTCAGGAACATGGGGCCCCATAAGAACAAGCCAGATTGGGTGCTGCCATTTTAAATATTATTTTCAATAATGACTGGCCTGTGAAATGGTCATCTATCTGTCTTTAGACCTGATGACTAATTTAAAAGACCAGTAGAAGATTGTGAGTTTCTGTTGTTATTTTTATCAACTGTGTATTTGTGACTTTTAATTGGGAACCATAGAAAAGTATCAGAGAAGGGGTGGGCATAAAGTAGCTCAGGTGAGTCCACATCTCAAGATTTTGGCTGATTTCCTTGAGTTATTTATGAAGCCTTTCATGAAGAAGCAAGGATAATTTCTGGTATAAAATTTCTGTAGCCTCATTAGCTCCTTGTTGTTTCTGTCCACTTTGATTTTATAAATGGGGAGCCATCCATCAAAGTACAGGGTGAGCCCTGCTCTCAGTGAATCAGTGAATCACTGGGTGAATCTCAAGGACACAAACAGATTGTACATTGATCCATCCTTGAGGATTTCCTTCCTATCTGTGCTTTGTCATTATTTCCCAACATACATTTTATACTAGGACTGTTTAACAAGCTTAGCTCCTTTCAAATCTTTAATATCTTCCCAAGGTTCAATCCTATCCATTAGAAAATGAAAAATAAACAACTCTTATACATAGGAGCTCTCCAGTTTTGAAGATACCTGGGGTCATATTTAGACTCATGTTTTTCAGTAAGATTGGTCAGTCTGTTTTGGAGACCTGGATTTTTTGTTTACTTGTTCTGGCTTTTTTTTTCAGTTACTATTACATAGCCCTTCATTTGCCTTGTGAATTTCATACTTAGATTCCAATCTGAAAGTTGGGACCACAGACTAGCCATAAAAGTATGTTTCCATTAAGACTACCAGGTGTTTTATTAGATGCTTAACTAAATAACCACAGGAGAATAGTTAAATAATTTATTGGATTATTAGTTCAGTCAGAGGAAGATGGACCTGGAAAACAAAGCATTACTATTCTATTTAGAGCTATGTGAGGAAGCAAAGCATCACTTAAACAGGAAGATGAACTAGCACAAAAGAAAAATCTTTCAGTCTCTCATCTCACGCTTCTGCCATTTATCATTAAAATTCAAATACATCAAGGCAGTTGAAGAGCTATGGTTGATTCATCATTGGTTGTATTACTGGATCATTTTTCTGTCTTAGGGAATACTATATCGCTTATGGTTTTCCATATTTAGTGTGTAGATAGAAAGTGGAAAATGATGGGGCGTGGGAATGGAGGGAAGTACCTAAAAGGGAAGAGAGGCTGTAACTGAAGTACGAGCATGTGCAGACAACTTTGATGTGCATTTTTCCAACAAAGACCATCTCACAAAAACTGCTTTTACTTACTCTATAGAGTTTTTCATTCCTTTAATGCTTAGATGTTTTCTCTATTATAACAGAATAAATTTAGTTGGACTATGCAAAGAAGGGGGCACCTGCAGGGTTTCAGTGATAGAGCACCACTCTGTGAGGAGTAACACCCTTGTTGGCATTTCCGGTGACCAAAGAGAGCAGAGAGCAGGAGTCTGTCACATTTATTCCTGTCCTTTCTTCTGACTGGCCCGGTGACTCACTTATGGTAGAGAGGCAAGACCCCTTGTCATCACATCCCCTGTTATGTTCTTCTATCGTGGAAGAGAAATAGGAATATTTGAAGAGAAAAAGCCTTTCCTTAGTAAAGGTATCCTATGAATGCTCATCAATCTTACAACGCAATCCATGCTGCTGTGTTGTGCAGTCAAATGCCTTGCAACCAATGCAAAAGCCTTCATGTTTGAAACTAGGCCACTGCTTATAAGGGACTCTTGTGCCTCTTGTTTACAAGCAGATATAGCTGCTTGCTTTCTCTTTGCAATATTTTGTGAACATAAAATAGTAAAGAATGAGAATATACCGTTTCCCATACATAGTTCACATTTCTTCCATGGTACTAAACCTTCTCTCATGTGAGATGTGCAGGAGAATTTATAATACCTTCATCATCCTCAGATGACATGAGCAGACTGATTACCTTAAAATATGTACATATCAGAATAATTTTCACATCAAAACCAAACAGTAAGAGGCCATTTCGGGTGCCACTTTAGCATAGGTGCGAGACAAAGGAGAATCAATTGTTCTTCAATCTTATTCAGAAAAAAAAAATGAAAGAATGGAAGCTAGAAATGGCTACAAGAAAAAAATAGGGAAGAATATTAAAGTTAAAGCTAAGATCAGACCCAGGATGCACTGCAGCCTCTGATCCACCCCAGGAGAGTCTGTGCAATGCATTCCTGCTGCAGTCTAGTTTGGCGATTCTCAACATAAAAAGTATAGTACTTGTGAGCAACTTCTGCAAGAAGATGCTAGCAGGAGGCTGCACCTGGCCGTCATATATTATGTACCTAATGAGCAAATGAAATGTTTAATAACTACACTGTGGAAATAAAGCTTAGAACAGTAAATGCCTGCTGAGGCTCTTCATCTTCCCTGGATGCACACTGCTGGCCCATAGCAAAGTTCCAATATCATTTGTATTTCCCTGCTTAGTGGGTCCTGCTGAGGAAACAACATTAAAACCAAAGCGGTGCTCACTTAATTAGTTGTATAACCATGTAAAAGCATTTATTTAACATAGCAGCTTCCGGTGTTGCACCAAGGGTCTCCTGAATTGCTTCTCCAGCATGCACCCCAGGCACAGAAAATTGTGCTATGGCTTCAACTGAAGCATTTGCAAATTGAAACATTTCAATTAGCCATGGATCATTTAGACTCATAGAAATTTAATACTGCATTATTTTACTTAACTTATAGTGTGAAGAATAAAAAGCAAAAATGTGCACAAGCGTTGTAGGTTCTTGTTAATGATTTTAGAAAAGAGTATGTTTTTATAAAGAACCAATTTAAGGGCAAATTGTTATCACTTATAAGTTAAGTTTTATTTGTTGATGAGAAATGCATATTAGAATATATTTTTAATCAATGTGTTATCTATTGTTTTCTAATTTGCTTTTATTTTTGTATTTTATTTACTGAGTCAATGCTTGTAGGCTAGAATGGCTTTGAATGGTCAGTAGTCTTCCTGCCTTAGTCACTTCTGTACTGGGATTACAGATATATGTCTGCCCCCATGCTTGTCACATTCTTTCTAAATCTCAAGGAGACACAAGTCATTAAATAGAAAGTTTAATTGAGAGGGCGTGGGTTTAGGAAGGAACCCTGGAAGAGTTAAAAACAGGGGAGTTAAAAGTCAAGTTAAACAAAATAAAATGTATTCACCAGCAAATGAAATAAAAGTAAAGTAAATTCTTAGAACACCAAATTATTAAAAAACAGAAATAAAATGAAATGCAGGCAAGATAGCTGAATTAGACTTCCATAACATTTTTATAGGTTATAATCTAAAGAACAGATTACTTGGCTTTGCTAGATATGAGGAAATCAAGAGTCAAAGAAATTAAGCTAACAGGATAATTAATGTTACTGTTTTGTATTATAGATACCTGTCCCTCAAAAGCCTGTTTTAACATCTTCCTCATTTGACTGTAGCACTAGTGGAAACTGATGGAACACATGAATGGTGGGACCTCTTCAAAGAATAATAGGTCAGTCTAGGTCATAGCCTGGCAAGGTATACTGAGCCCATTGCCTTCTTCCTGTCTCTATCCCATACTTTGTATCCTGTATGTCATGTGATAAGCACTTTCCTGCCATCCACTGCCACCATGATATACTGCTTCGATATAAGTTTGAAAACAGTAAAATCTAGTGACCCTGTACTAGACGCACAGTTTATTCAAAGCAAAGCAATAGGATAGATTAGAAATGTACTTTCAAGATTGACAATCAGCCACATGACCAAGAGTGCTCAAGGAATCCTGGCTCCTCTTTGGGTCTTTCTCTCATGGGGTTCAAGAAAAGGACATGTTAGTTTCTAACACCACATTTTTACATTAAAGTAACTCAGATCCAGTAGGGTTGTACAGTAGGTAGAAATGTCATCACACTTGCTTATTTGCATCTCAGTTCTATACATCAATGTTAGTGAAATGGCTATCATACATAACATTTTATTGAATGTGATCCTTAATGCTGGCTTCCCATGTTACTCTCTTGTATAGAAATGTTTGTCTTATGTGTTCTATACATTTTGTACAGATATATATGTAGTATCTACATAGGGGAGGCCATATTTGTATACCTCCCTGGCAGGCACAGTCCCTAGCAAGTCTAACCTGTAATATTCTCATGGGATAAATTGATTTGTTACATGTACAATCAAGGATTCCATTTGTCAATGTCATAATAGGAAATGGGAGCTATTTTTGTCAGTATGCAAAATCATAAATATTTAACAGAAACGCCAATAGCCTTAATTATTCTCCAAACTATATTGGTTAGCCTATGACCAGACATTACTTGTATCTAGTAGGAAGCTTCCAAGGATAGCTGAGAGGAAATGGCTCATACTTTGATAAGAACATCTGTTTCCTGGCTTCCAGAGAAACTTAATGGGCTGTGGTCTGCCACATGGAAAACTACCAGAGGTGCTAATTCAAGCTGAACTCTATTTTATATATATTACTTTATACATTTGTTGTCTCCACAGGGGCCAACCCAGCTTTGCCAAACTTCCTTTTGTTTGAGCCATCTTTGAAGTGAAACTTCTAAATTCATCCTATCAAGACAGATTATCAATGGCCAAGTCTAATGAGCAATTACCATTCACACTGCTCTGAACTCAGTGCATTGGAAACTATTTCCAGCCACATGACATTTGTGTTCATTTGTATTACTATAGCTCACAATTTTGTTTAGCATACCTACTAGTACCATCTTTGTATCAGGCATGATATCCCTTCTGCTATTTTATCTGACATACCTATTGTTTAAATTACTGGGGGATGCTCAGTGAATTTAAAGCACTCTGATCCTAAGACAGTCTGCACAGTATTGGTGATGGGGCTTGAAGACTTCACACGATTGCTGTAAGCCTTTTTGTAGACTTTTATTGTATGCTACACTGGAAAGAGGCTTAGTCAGAGGGTCTTCAATCTAGACACTTGTCAGCTAAGCTATTTTTATAGTTACAGAGGTAGAATGAGTTAAAGATTCCACTTGTTATGATGCTTTATATACTACTTAGAGTTACTGTTCTGGTGCTGTGCATGGAGCTTCTGCTCCTTTCCTTGAGTGAGGCCAAAATCCTATTAGAATTGTTTGTTCTTGCTATAGCTTCTAGCTATAGCCTGCTGGACCCCTGATGAAACAGAAAGGGACATTGTACTAGTGAGGCACATTGCTGTTTAACCTATCATACAAGGATTTTAGCGTGCTCAAAACCTACTTGAGGCTTTCTGCCTCAATCCCATAAAAAAAAAAACCTTATTTTCTATTAGATTATGCAGAAGATAGATTGCTTGGGCAAGATCAGGTTTGAAAATTCTCCAATATCCTAAGAGCCCTTAAAATGCCTATAGGACGTTTCCATTTACAGGACAGGTTATTATAGGATTTTGATAATACCATTTTCAGGAATCACACACATCTTACTGAATTATAATACTCAAGAGTATTATAGCAGTGGCGGGCCCTTGCTCCTTGTGAGGATTAATCTCTTCCCCCTAGATGAACCTGGATGCCCTTTAGATGCATCTCTATATCTGCAGAAAGACTCAGAGGTTAGCATTACATCATTTATGCAATGAGAGATGTTTTAAAGAGGGTGAACAGGATACCCAAGCAAGATCCTGGGCTGCCATTCCATACTAAATAGTACGGCTGCAATAACCATTCAGGAGTACTCTGAAGGTCCACTGGTGACCGTTCCATACAACTAACCTGACAGACATGTAGAGAAAGCCAGGCAGTGTTTACAAGGCATATACCAAAGCCTTCTCTACAGATGAAATCCTAGACATTGTAACATAGAAGAATGAGCTTCAGTTAAACAGCAGCAGTACATCAGAAGGTAAGGAGCAGCAGAACGGCTCTCTGTGAAATGTCTTTAGTTTAGGCAAACTCCCCAGGCTCCACTCACGAACGTGAATGCCAAAGGATTGCACTCCCGTTTCACTTCAAAATGGTACATGGCACAAGACTAGTTATTTTATATAAAGATATATGTTTGGTTTCTATGCGGTGGAAGATGGATTCAGAATGTTGCCCTTGGGGAAGGCCATGAGTAACTCGTAAGATACACAGTAAAGAATCAGTTATGACTTGCAGCCCCATAGATGACTAGGGATGCAAACTAGACAATCAAATCAAAAAGTAATTGCTCAGTGAACTTCAAATACTTTCGAAAAGGATAAAGTAAAGCTTGGTGAGCTTTTAGGAACTCAGACTTCTAGTGTCCGCCTTAAAATAGCTGAAGTTCAAAGCAGCAAATTTTAAGCCATACACATAGAAACAGAGCACAGGCACGGAGTTAGCACACACTCAGGAGAATGGGGTCAGCTTCCCAGAACAGAAGCTTTCATAGGAATCTCTGATTTTCAATATCTCCTGCTGCTAAAGAGTAGGTTTTTTTTTGTTTGCCTGTTGATTTTGTTTAATTCTTTGTGTGTTTCTCATCATACACCCCAGTCACATTTATCACCCCCACTTCCTCATATCATCTCTCCACACTGGCAGTCTCCTTCCCAATAGAAAACAAAATTAAATACATACACAAACAAACAAACAATAAATAAATAAACAAAGTAGGAAAAAGTATAGAAATCATCTCATCATGGAATCTGTAGTCTGTCGAAGTATGCCTCACAGTCAGCTCATCTTTATGGACAAATGTTCATTACAATGAGTCATTGGCCTGGTTTAAAGTTTGTGGCTTCTGTCACACCATCATTGGATCCTCCACCAGGACTCTTGGTTTTCCTGTTGTTGCTCTGTGTTGTGGAGATCACAGTGGGATGAGCCCTTTCAGAGTTCACAGATGATGTAGATTTTGGGGTTGGCCAACTCAAGGCCATGGATCTCTACCTAGGTGATAAATGAGCTATTTTTCCTGCCTGCTCTCCCATACCCTAGCCTCCAGGGAAGAATTCTCTAGCACTGCTTTGACTAGGCCACAAGATGCCAAAATTGGCAGGAAACAGGGGCAGCTCTTCTGCTCTCACATCCTTGGAGCTGGCTCACCCATGACTTCACCATCCGGATCAGCTCCACTGTGTTTCCCTGGATGGCCTCCTGTGCTCATGCACTTGAGGACAGCTTGCTTGAGTGCCCTCCACCAGGGCCAGTTCTACCATGCTTCCTAGGCGAGTTGAAGGGCTGGCTCTGGCTCTCTCGAGTGCTGTAATCTCTGGTTTCTCTTCAGACCATATGAATTGTTTGCCTTTTACTTAAAAGTAGTTTTGATGTCAATATTGTATAATTGGTTGTTAGTAAATACCTCCTGGGAAATTGTCCATAAAGATATATATCTTTAATTTTTCCTTATTATATGGAAAGAAAAAGCATGCAAAGCCACTGATAGCATCTGTCAAAGTTTGTCAATAAGCTGGGAAAGTGCTTGAATTCTTTGCTTATATGAATTTTGTGAAGATTAGTTCTATCCCTGTGTCTTGGTTTCTAAGGACCTCGGGTTCCTTTTAGCAAAACTAAAGAGAAGGTCAGATGGAATTCAGGCCCTAAGATGTCCCAGAGTTCTGAACATTTGTGAAACTGTGGTAGTTTTTCAGAAAAGGAAGTCTGTTGAGAGTTACACACTCCCTGTGGTCTGGATCCAAGTTTTCTTAGATCCCTTGTGTAAAGCTCACTTTGTATTGTTATTACATAAGAGTTATGCATTCTGAAAGAATGAATAATTGTCACCTTATCACTAGAGAAAAACACTTATCATAATGATCGTTCTTTTTTAATGAGTATAAATAAAGTAGTCTCTAGGCACACCTGTGTTTTAGTATAATATATTAATATGGCAAATGGTATTTAATACATCAAGCATCTGGCCATGTGTTAGATAGAAAATGTATCTAAGAGTGTCTCTATAGCAATAATGGTAAGCCATTCCTAAGCATCACATTTTTTCCACATACAAAGTTTCCAAAAATGTACTAAGATAAATATTAAGGATGATAAGAATGATGATCTGCTAAATTCTAAAAGACTATTTATTATGTATGTTTCTTCTTGCAAAAAAAATCTGGCACTGCTACAATTTCCTCTGTGATAAGCTAAACCCTTCCATTTCTCTGATGGACAGATTTACATTTTCTTTACAAATACCTACATTAAAGAGAATTGATATCCAGTGTGTTCTGGGTATACTCTATGTGTCTAGTAAAGTTCACAGATTTAAATTTTCCTTAAATCACCTGGAAAACCTTAAAAAAAATAGGAGTAAATCTCATGTTCTTACCATCTCAGAAGCCTGGATGACAGACAGACAAATAGGTACAACTAAGTACATAGAAAGAAAGCAGAGTCATCAGGACGCATGAGCTGTACCAAGGTATCAAGACATAAAAAGTGCCCTAATGGTGAAGGTACTGCTTTTGTAGGAATAAAAGCTAAACCGGAATTTACCCAGACCCTGGAAACATTTTTAGGAGAATAAATGACTACAGCTCAGAGAATGTAGCTCAAAGCAGGAATTCAACAGATGCATTCATTCTCAACTTCAACAGTAGTCTGGTTTTGAACTATTAATTTGACTTGGCTTTTTATTTGTTCTGCTTTTTGTTTGTCTGTTTTATGTTTGGATAGCAGAGTCCTTAGGTCTTCTGTGTATGAACCTGGAAAGACAGAGTAGGGTACATGTTGCTTGAGACAGGCCCATGCTATATAGCCAGGTTAGCTTTGAACATACAAATCTCTCTTACTTCAGTCTTCAACTTGCTTGGATGAGAGTAATGCATACTACCATACCATGGTTATTTTGTGAAGTTTTAACAATAAAAACTCTTTTGTCAAGTGTGTATCTCCATTTAAATATTTTTATTAGTATCCATATTTTATAAATCTGTCTATTTATATCAGGGCTATGAATTGAACCAAAAGCCCCGTGTTTACTAGGCAGCTAATCAAACCATAACGGATGTCTCCAGCCAAATAATGTAAAATATTGATACAAATTAGATGTGAGTATCACATGAAAATCCAATTGACAATTTAGATAACAGGCTCTTAATGGCTCCATTTATAAATAAGATCATGCTAAGAATATCATTATTAGCATGTAGTCACAGGCTAAAGAGTAAAAAAGATAAATGCAATTTGCCTATGCTTTGTTCATATCTTATGAAGACAAGCTAACACTACAAACTCTGAAAAATGGAAATTTGACTATCATTTGATTGGAGAATAATGGTAGTAAAACTTAATTATAGATGATAAATCCAAAATGACTATGTCTACTATTTAAATTTTTGAATAGTGGATTTGTTTTATCCCAGCAACTTACCTCTTCTTATTAAGGACTAATTCAAGTTGCAACTTTTGTTGTTGTTGTTGTGTGAGTGTGTGGTATGTATATAACAGTGCAGGCACACCTGCCATAAGAGCATGATTGTGGAGGCCAGAGACAATTTTCTGAAGTTGATTCACTAATAGACACATACACATGTATGCACATGTGCACATATGCACATGTGTACACACACTCACACATATCATAGTTTCTGGGGATGTAACTCAAGTAATCAGGCTTTCACAGAAGGCAATTTTTCTTGCTAAGACATTTCATCAGCCCTCAAATTGTATATTTTTATAGGATGTCCACATTTAAGATTATGTATCTTTATATGATAGGCTATAACAGAAGAAATATGTTATGAAGATTATGACAACTTTATGCTTATATTTAAGAAACATTGTAACAGCAATAGGTGGAGTCAATGCTGAAGTTCATTCATTGAACTAACAACTCACTTACATCATACACAAGGGAAAACATTCAATCCTCAAGCTAAATATAGGTATTGAACTCCATTAAGATCCATTTGCATGGTTTTCTGAAAACACTTGTCTGGAAAGAATAAAACAATTTATGAGTCAAGAAACTTTCATTTATCCAGGGCAATCATATTTGGGAGAATCGTTTGCCTAAATGTAGAAGTTTGAGGTTACTTGATTTTCTCCAGTCTTTACAACATCACATGAAAACTCAGAAAATGATATTTAGGATTATTTTACTAAGGGAAAATCAATAACTCAGCCTTTATAGGATTTGTGTGTGCATATGTGTGTGTGTGTGTGTGTGTGTGTGTGTGTATCTGTGTGTGTGAATGTGAAGGCCAGAGGAGAATGTCAGATATCATTCACAATCGGATATAGTCTATCTTCTCTGTTTTAAAGGAGATTTCTCACTAGCCTGAAGCTTGCTTACTGAGTAAGCTAGGCTAACTGGACAGGGGGCCACACACTGACTCTGCCTCACCAACACTGAAACTGCAAGTGCATGCTAAATCTACCATACGTTTTACATGTGTTCCTGGGCTCAGACTCAGGATTTCATGATTCAAATGTAAGTTCATTATAGACTGAGCAATCTCCCCAGACATCAACAAATTTCAATCTGTAATCTCAGTTAATCCTTACAACTCACTATTATAGTTACCATTTTCCAGATTAACAAACCAGGAAAGGGTCAGAAAATCAAGAGATTGCATAACTAGGGATAGCTGAGTGTGCAGGATATCTGTGTCTCATTACACATTTTGATCCCTGGTGACTGGTAATCAAAAAGATATTGAGAAAGAATTGTATGTTTGTTTAGGTCATGACAGAGGAAAAATAGATTCATATTAAAATTTAGAAGATTTTTGACTTTTTAGACTGTTTACATTGTTTCATATAAACAAATAATCGTTTTTTTCTAACCACCGATGCTTTAATACTCTTAGTGCATTAGTGCAGGTATGTTTATTGAAGTAGGAGTCTGATTCAAAGACTATAGTACCCCACTAAGAGCAGTAGATGAAGAACCAAAGTGTAATTACTTTTGATAGAATATAGTGGAGGCAAATTTTTATTCCTTCTTTTGAAAATTTTTGTATAGGTTTTCTTTTTAGTTTTTGAAATTATAAATACATCATTTTCTCCTTTCTCCTTCCTCCCTCCAACCCTTCCCATGTACCCCCTTTGATGGATATATATGTGTTTATGTGTTTGTGTGTGAGTGTGTGCATTTGTGCACATATGTGTTGACACATGCTTGTTGACATGTGTCCTAAATGTATAAATGTAACCTGCTTAGTCTGTATCATGTAGTTTATATGTATATATTTTCAAGGATAACTATTTACTATTGGATAAACATTTGGTGTGCTCTTCCTCCCCCGCCCCCATGAGGAGCGAGAGGACATTCCTCCTACTCTCAGCATTGTTTAGTTGCCTGTAGTTCTTCATGTGAGGCGGAGGTCTCATGAGCTTGGTCTCTTCCACATTAGCATGGCTGTTGCTGTTGTCCTTGTTCAGGGATTATGTTGACCGGCAGCCATGTTGGCAAAACTTCACGGGTGTAGCTTCCCTGACACTCTATAATACTTTTGTGTTAGAGCTCTTGGTTTCAATGCTCAGTAGACATGACTCTCTAGTCCTGTGAGATGTGCTGGCCAATACAATAAATCCTTATAAATATTTATCGCAAGTTAACCAAAATGAAGCAGAAATATTGCTCTATGATAAGCAGAGTTTTTAAAGTATATTCCAAAACAATTAATGTAGGTAAAAACAATTAATTCTTTTTGTAGTACATAAAAAAATGTCATTCAACAGATTTCATATTTTTGCATGTTTTTGATGAATATTACAATTAGTTTATTCTAATCAGGACAAAATTGATTCAGTTTTGTTCAAAAGATAATAATAAAATACTTGCAGTTTATCCACGCATGAATTTTTACTGAAGTATCTAATATTTCCTTAAAGAGCAAGCAAGTATTTCTTATAGGCTCACGTGTCTTTGTCTCGTATACAATTTAGAACTTACTTATGAGTTATTGTACAGGCCTTTGCAGCCTGAACCAGAGGCTTCGTGGACAATGAGCTCATGTGATACTCTGTAGGTTGTGAGGAGAAGTAAGGAGCTCCCTGCCTGATTTGGAGTCCACTTGAAGTTAGTTATGACTCATGGAGCTTCATTCAGCAAGGCCTTCTCACAATCTGTCTTCGATTCAGGAGAAATAAAATGGCTGCATTCTGAGTGTCAGAATCAATTGCCACAGATAGAATGAGTGACGTGCTAAAGTCAAGGGCAGCCTGCTGCATTTAGTCTACACAGCAGAGATTGTTCTTTGAATGTTTTATGCATTTCTTTCATCACCCTGTGTTTTCTATTCCAGGACCCACCCTTCCCAAGACTCATGTTAAAACAGCCTCCCTTGGGCTGGCCGGAAAGGCAAGGTCCCCTTTGCTTCCTGTGTCTGTGCCAACAGCCCCTGAAGTATCTGAGGAGAGTCACAAGCCAACAGAGGATCCAGCCAGTGTAAGAAGCTTTGATCACAATTACACTGTTCAATAGGATCTAAGGCAGTCAGCACTCATCAGTATATGGGGACATTGTTCTTACACCTTGCTTATGCTTGACTGTGAAGAGAAAAAAAGTACATATACCTAGAGTTTAAATTAAAGATATATTTATACTTAAAGGCAACCTTATATAAAAAATTTTAACTAATCTATGAATTTATATAATCATATATACCTATATATGTGTGTGTATCCATAAATGTGTGTGCATACATGCACACACACACCCTGTGATTACTATGAAATATCTTGAAATCTTGTAGATAAAACTATGTGTTCATTATTTAACTAATATTTGACTGAAAGCTATATTCTAAGAGATTTTTTTGAAGTCATCATTGCTTCTAAAATCATAAAATACCATGTGCACATGTACACACATGTGTATGTGTGCATGCACACACACATACACAGACATTTCAGAAGAAGATACAAAATGAAGAAATGAAAAGGGTGTTTGAGAAAAGAAAAATTGCAGAGATGAGGGATATTAGGAAGAGAATTATTCAAGCTTAAAGGGAGTGGGGCAAAGAAGTGAAGAGGTAGAGAAAGCTCTAATCCAAACAAAGCTGCCTGGAAACATCTGAAAACCTCCAGTATTCCAACCCAAGATAGACAATCAAGAGGCCTGTATAACACAGTCATATGAAGAGGGCAGTGTTTCAGGTGTTATGCAGGTAATGGGGGCCAGAGGACTGAAGAGTGGAGAAGGTAAGGCGACGGTTAGACAAAACTAATCTTATATGAACAAGCATTTGGAATTAACACTGGTGTGTAAGCTAACTAAAAGTACATTATGAAAATAAGAAAGCCGCCTTTAATCCCAGCACTTGGGAGGCAGAGGCAGGCGGATTTCTGAGTTCGAGGCCAGCCTGGTCTACAGAGTGAGTTCCAGGACAGCCAGGGCTACACAGAGAAACCCTGTCTCAAAAAACAACAACAAAAAACAAACAAACAAACAAAAAACAAAAACCAAAAAAAAAATGAAAATAAGAAGAAAGGTTTATTAGTAAAGGAAGGGAGATTTTTCTGTTCTAAGGGGAAAAAGAAAAAACCTTTGCAATTAAAAGTGTACTATGACATACTGAAATGAGGCAACCTACAGGCAGAGAATTGGAATGTTGCTGTCCTTCTGAGTAATGTTCAAGAGGAAACATTTCCTATCATTTTTAGAATTAACATATCAGATATCTTGACTATCAAGAAATGCAAAGAGAAAAACATGAAAAAAAAAGGTTATATTTCTATCTTATTAACTTGGTGGGTTTTTTTTCAAGCATGGATTGTGGAATAAAATTTGCTGCTATCTACTAATTTCTGTAATCTCATGCACTAATAACTACACCAAGTTTCCAAATGTTACAATGATAAAATTTTAGTAATAACCAAGGCTAAAAGCAGCAGCTATATTCAGTCCTTGATAAGTCTATGAAACTATCGATTTTCTTGGCTAAAATTATTTCCATCAGAAATTTGATTGTCAAAAAGAAAAGATTATTTTGTTTAAATAACAAATATACATTTTTCATGACTTCTTAAAAATTTAAACATAACCAAACATTTGGAACCATGATAACAACATAAATACCAAGTATTATAACAACATAATATAAGTACCAAGTAATATAACAACATAAAAACCAAGGAAATAGGTAATGTGTATCTTTTTCTAAATATTCAGCAGAAGGACATTACATGCTTAAACACACCTTGTACAAGATTAAAATTTCAAGACACTTACTGCTCTCTTGTCAGAATACAACTATTTATTTCAATATGTGTCTAGTCACATGATTTGTGGCCATATCTAAAATTAGGTTAAGATACTAAATTTACAAAGTGCTTCTTATCTGAGAAGTTCTGATTCTAATGTCAAATGGCCTGATTTACACTGAAGGTTGACCTAAAATTAGGTTAAGATACTAAATTTACAAAGTGCTTCTTATCTGAGAAGTTCTGATTCTAATGTCAAATGGCCTGATTTACACTGGTTGAATAGCCAAAGCAAGGTACAGAGCATTAAAAGCAGTAAGAAATGTGCATGAAAAAAAAAGCAGAAACTGGACACATGTAGATCAACAGCTTCCTATATAGTAATAATGTGACCCCCTGTATAAATTTTAAATATTCTAGGTGCCATATTAAAAGCATAAAAATTAATAAAATTTAATTTAATTCTGTCTTATGTTTAATCCAATTTTTCCAAAATATTGACATCTGGTAAATATAAAGCAAATGTCAATAAGATATTTTTCTTCTGTTTTCCAATTATGCATTCAGAAGTAGGTATGTGTCTCATATATGAAATACATTTGATTTTAGACTAATGGTTTTTCAGGAATTTAATAGCTGCATTCAGATAAACAACTCAGACCAACAAAACATCAAACCTGAAAATGGTTGACTAAGGACCAGTAAGTATGGTAGCGCCAAAGGCAGAAGCTGATAAAGCTCTGAGTTTGAGGCCAACTTAGCCCACATTGAGAGTTCAAAGCCATTCTGGAGTACATAGTGAGACACTTCCTTAAAAAGAAAAAGGAGGAAAAAAAGAGAAGGAAAAAAAAAAGGAATCATGAAATGATGGTTAGACAAAAGTGACTGACCAAATAATCATTTCCCAATTTCACTTACTTTATACAAGACAGTGTGTTGAGGCAATGGGTTACTTTTAATTTTTGGTCAGGTCTGAGTGGTATATGACCAAATGACTCATTAACATGTTCATAACTCTAAAAAACGCTCATGACTTGGTGACATGTGACCATGTATCTTGTATATTCTTCTGTGGATGACAAGTTTTCTGAGGATCCTGTAGAACAAATTCTTCTGAAGGTCTCTTGGTATGATGGACATTGACTTAGCAGGATTGAGGGCTCTCTGACCATGATATTAAGTAATGCATATTGGCTATATAGAGTCCAAATCATGATTTGGAACATTGTTTCAATCATATAACTAATTAAAAGGGATGGTTGAAAATAATCCAGAATTTCATTCATGCCAATATTTATTAAAACAAACTATATTTAAGAAAGGGGAAAGGGAGATAATTATTACTTATTGATTATTTACCACCATACAGCACTGAAGTATTGGACATATTCCCATTTGACAAATAAAAGACTAACAAAAAACAGCAAGCATATAAATGTTTAAATCATTTCTTTATTAAATTAAAACTTCTAAAACCAGCAAATGAATATATTACATAAGTAGAATAATTAGAAATCCTGGAACTCACAAATAAGATCAAGCAAGGGACTGACAGTAAACAAAATGTGATCCATTCAGTAAGAGTTGTGCAAGTAAGCCTCTTAGTTTACACAGAATTTATATCACACTGCAAGCATTCCTTCACACCTATGCCAAACACTCTGGCTTTGGACACAAACTTTGTTTCCACTCACAAGCTAAAGTTATAATCTACACATTTCTTATCAGTCAAGAGATCATCAAGTTTCCATGCAAAACTTAAATTCTTTGTCATGTTATTAAAAAATACTGATGATGTTGATCTTTAAATACTCTTTAGATACCTATTTATAGACAGCTTGTCAAAATGAAAAGGAACTACTGTATTAATATGAATCACAGGTCAGACATTGTAACATACAGGAAGCATGTCACAGGATGCTTAGAAAAAACTATAAAATAGGGATCATTACCATTTCACAAACAAGTAAAACTAAATATCAGAGAAATTTCTTAACTTGTTCATTACTTCAAAGCTAGCCATTAGAAGAATATGACTTAAAATAGTATATTTTTAACAGTGAAGATTTTTTTCCCCTATTAAAGGTATAGAATACAGGGAAGCAGTATTCAATAGTTTACTGGTAGCTCATTTTCTATTACTTGTTCATTCAGTTAAAATATTCTGAGAGCTACTCTACCTATTGGTCCCTATGTCAAACTCAAGAATCATAAGTGACCCAACTTACTGCCAGATACTAAGTGGATCCTTCATGGAGGAAGCCTACCAAGACCTCATCCTGACTCTGTTTTCATTCTCTCTCCAGGTATATGAACAGGATGACTTGAGTGAACAAATGGCAAGTTTGGAAGGGCTAATGAAGCAACTCAACGCCATCACAGGCTCTGCATTTTGACACGCATTGCCAAAATGTTAAGATCTTCTGGGAACTTTACAGCATACCAATTATCCATAAACAGCACACCTGTGTCCAAAAACTCTAACCAGTGTACAGGTCAACCATCCGGACCATTCAGTTAAGGAACAACTGAAGCACTTCAGAAGAAATCAGCATCCCATCCTAAATGGACATGAGGAATTATACAACGGTGATCATGAGGTCCCGAAGATGCATCTTCACTGCAAAGTCAAGACTGAAGCTGCTAGCATAGTTCTGGGTCTTTGTCACTGCAGTGACCATGGTGTCATAATGAATGCCTACATTTTCTTTCAGTGAGACCTTTCATTTTCTATGTAGGTCTAGTCTCACAAGTGCATTATTTCAGCCTGTACCATGCCATTGCAAATCAATACAAACTCATTATTTTTTTTTCAACTACACAGCATCCATGGTAACTCTTCCACTCCATATCACCAAAGGATTGGATGTTTTCCTGACAGCGTAAAAAGTAAATAAGTAAATAATCAAAAGGCAGTGAATGCTTGTGTATAGCTCAATCATTCCATCCCACACAAGTGGCAGATGTTAGTGAGTGGGTATAAACTTTTCCCCAATTTTAGCAAGTATTTGTTAATCCATCCTTGATTAACGTTTATGTCTAGCGTGTAGAAACTTAAAAAAATCCTCAACTGTTGGCATCCTGCCAGCAACAACACCTTTCTAGAAGGAGAATACAATATGCAATCTTCTCAGACACATGGTGATTGTGTACTTGAGCTTGTCGTAGGACATTTTTCGATTTCAGTGGCTTCTATGCCATTCCACACTGTGATGGCCTGTCTGAGTTTCACTAAGGCTTCTTCTTTAGGAGTTTGGCCAGAGAAACTCCACCATCCTCCATCCCCAACCATTCCCCTACTTCTCCTGGGCAAGTAGCCTTAAGTAAAATGGCCAACTCCATGTGTCATATATCCTGTGTCCCCAAGATCCCTCTGTGGAGATAGTAGACTTCCTGAGAGCAAGCTCAAAAGAAAGAAAAGGAGCATGAATAACCATATCCCAGAGCACCTTTTCATGAGTTGATTTCACTTCCACCAATAATATCTTCATTGAGCTGTGCCAGACATTGACAGATGTTGAACACAGGTTCTGTTGGCAAGGCAACCTTCCATCCCATGCCTAAGACAGAGTCAGGGAGGAGAGAGGAATGGACGTCACTTCACATCTACACATCATAACTCCTGTAGGTATTTTTCAAAGCAGCATCTTAAACTGTGGACTAGAATTTTAAACTTCTATTGCCATGTATCTACAGCTTGAAACTAGCTGAATATAAGAACATTCTGTGCATTCCCTTTTAGTCCACGAATTTTCAGCTGTATTTGGAGTTAATCCCTATTTATGCAGCTGAGTCGCCAAAAGGGAACTAGTTTGCATATTTATCAGTTAGGTGACTTGAAAACGCGATGAGAGTTTCAGCTGAATTATTTCTTTCAGCTCTGCCTTTGATTTCAAGCTTGAGTAGGTCATAATTTTAAAAGAGCATGGCAAGGATAGAATCTTTACAACCTAATAGCTCCTTTTATTAGGTGGGTAATTATATATGAATCCCTGAATGAAATATTTTGAGCAAAATGGCACTGTAACAGAAATAATAATTCAGATTATTTTTTTACAGTTTTATGTCGGGAAGGAAATCTGATGTCAAAGAGAGGGCTTGTTCAAATGGTTCATTAGAAAGACTGGTCCATTTGCAAAATGTTTCCTTCAACAAGAGTGCTTGTTCGATGTACTCAGATTTTTTTTTTCTGGAAGTACTTTCAAAGAACTATGTGATGTTATTCAATGGGACAGAATGCTTTGGTTGGATATTTGGGCACTGAGGTAGACAACTATGGACTGACCTGAAATAAAGCATTTCTTAACATAGCAATGAATACTTTAAAAATAATCCACTGCTTCAAACTGGAAAATGTTTATTAAACTCTCAGAATATATGCCCCTGTCTAGTATTGGAAAAAAAAAAAAAAAAAGGAAGAAGAACCACTTTTCAGAGACATTTGATATCCATGAGAGTCAACTCAAGTTTCTGGTTGGCGTGTGCTACAAACCTCAAATTTCAAATTTCAGGGAATGAGTTATAATGAAAGCTATTCTGTAAATTCTAGTTAAAGAGTCAAGACAACCAGAATTTTTACAAAACTCGGGAGTTTTTTGGCCTATTGGTGATGTCAGGAAATGTAGTCTTTAAAGGTTGTTGAAAGTATGCTATCCATTTTCAATCAGCTATATTTCTTTCACACTCCTTGAAATTTTCAGTAAACAAATATAATAGTTTCTTTTAGCAGCTGGCAATTCTCATATGTTATATCGTCATGCCTTGAATATACAGTGGAACCATGAGACTAATTACATTAAGTCAGTGTTTTTAACATACAGTTAGTTCAACACGACTTCTGCAGAGCTCTTGTTCTCATAATCTTTCTAGTGATTCACATGTACAAGGTAAAATTACCCAGCATTCCAGGTGACAAGTGAATTCCTGGGTCTGTGACTGGTGTGAGGCAGCTTGACTTACTCTAGCTTCTGTGTCTAGCTCATTCCGTACAGCACCCTTTAAACTTATAAATCTCTTTGAGTCCCACAGGGCAAAGCCGAATAGGCAGCCAGCATCTCTGCCACCAGGAATCCTTTCTCTGGGAATGGGAAAAAACACCAAACTTGGCAGGAGGACTCAGGATTTTATACACTGTGCTGAAATGCAAAGCAAGAGCGGGCTTTTAAGAACTTTGCTATTTTTTTTTTCATTTCATTTCAATAAGAGAGTAATTTTCATTCCTCCAGAAGTTTCTGCATTTGTTTAAACTGACAAAAATAAAGAGGGCTCGGAATATATTCAAAACATTTGTATAATGCTCTAGTCAAAAGTTTATTTCTTAGTGCTTATAGCTGCCTCCATATAATAGAGCCATAATCTTCTAGAATATTTAAATAATGCAGCTTTACATTTGGCTATTATTAAATACGTACTCAGTTCAACAATTCAGAAATAAAAAAAGTCAAACCAATGATATAAGAATCAGACTTATTTAGGGCTTTCTTTTAGAGATTGGATGTAATAGTACTTTGGGTTTCTTCAAAATAAAGATTGCTAAAAATGAGGCATGTGCTTCATGCTCGTCATAGGTGACATTTATTCTTATAAATGTCTTATATATTTATCTTGGAAAGCATAGGTCTTTCCAAGATACCCTTGGAGTTTGTTCTCGGAAATGACTGTTGAAACTTCCCTCTTCTTCGGAGCCCTTTCCTAACTTTGTTTAAATAAACATCTTAAAGTCACCTACAAATGGAGCACTGTCTCCAACATGGTGAATGCCCTGTGAGTTAGACAAAAAGATATTTCTTAGGAGGCTTCCTATCATTTTACACAAAGTCTTAACCCAAGCTCTGGGTTTTGGAGGCTTTGGAAATGCTTATTTCGAGTCAGCAAGGCAAAGGAAGATGGAAAACTCCCAAATCTCGGGCAAATTTAAAGAAATAAAAACAATGTGAACTTCAAAAAGATGTAGAACAATAATATAGAATCTGTATATTCTCCCTTTCTTATCTAGTTCCCTTCATGCAACCACAGGCTATCTACAAGGCTAAAATTTAGTATCATGGCCTCATATACCTGGGTATATCTCCCAGGTATAAGAGCCCAAGGCACTGTAAATCCCCAGAAACCACCACACGCTCAAATACAAGTGTCCTTTTCCAAACTCCAACTCAAAGCATCATTCTCTTCATAATCTGTATGCATCTAGTGATTTTCAAGAAGTCATTTAAATATTACTCAGACAAGTTTTGTCCTTTAGTATTTTAAAAGTCATTTGGATACTTGAGGAAAAAAAATCACAGATAGGTGTTTTGTGTGATACCCCATCACACAGAACACATGTGTCCCCATGCCCCAGTCTACCTTGTTAGTCAAATAACTGCTTCCAAAAAGATTTGATTTGTAAAAGGAAATGCTATATTTCTTGTCAATGAGATTAGATAGGAGACAATGCCATGCCCATATCAGCAAATGAACGTAACTTTTGATCTGATCCACCTCTTCTGCCATTGGATAACTCTTCACTGGGAAGACTTTCAGCAACACGGCACCACTCTGAAGGGTGTTTTTCTCTTGCTCTCAGCTTTGTGCTTTACCATCTTATGATTTTTATTTTTTTTTTATTTTTTTTTTTTTGGTTGATAGGAGAGCAACAGCAAAACTGCAAGAAATAACAAACACAGAGGCATGGGCCAAGGGATCTCACTGTGTGTTCGATGTGTATTTTCAGATGCAAGAAAGGAATGTTGGAGAGGAGGAAAAGTGTGTTTTTTATTATTGTAGGGTAAACCTGACGATTCTGAACTTTGTGAATTGTCAGCTTGTTTGGGGGAAGGGTGGGTGGGTATGAGGGGTACTTTTTATAAGTAATATTTAATTTATTATTTAGAAGTGGCTTCTTTTTGGATAATTTATGATACAAAGGGAGATATGGTTGGAATCTAGGCATGGCTGTTAAAGCTGCAGTGTTTTGTATCTCAGAAGGGACCACGCTAGAAGTAGACTGTCCTGTGCTGAGCGTGATGAAACATCCAAGCCAGGCAAAGCCTTCACTAAAATTCCACCATCTCCACCTTCTCCCTATCTGAGGGTTTCAAAGAAGATAACACCAAACCTAAAATAACTCGGATAGCAGTTTGCAAACCAGTGCTATTCATTCTCTCAAAGGGCTTTGCAACTCAAACTCTTAGTGTGATAGTGATGTGCTTATTTGGTAGAAATGGGTATACTACAGCTTTAATAGCCTTAGTGGAAAGAGAAACTTTTTGTTGTTACAAAACACTTTTTTCATAGAAAGGTGTTTTGAGCCTACAAAGAGTCTCTTGGAATTGTCAGACTCTAGCATTGTTAACCAAATTAGAGTAGTGATTGCAATATTTAAGTGTAAACGTTGTTCTATGAGAAAGGAAGCTTGCTTACAGTTTAAAACACGATGACTGTTTCTACACACGAACTTGTATACTACTACACAAGGAAACGGGGGTTTTGTAATCACTGTAGAACAGTCTCCTATTCATTTTTTATAGAAATGTTATTCCAATGGTGCATTTTTTTGTTTAATAAATAAAGTTTTGATACAAAATTCTTTATTCACTTTATTCCTAGTAAGTGACTATTCTTCTCCAACACCCAGCTAAAATCAGCTCCAGCTGGTCTGTACCTAGGCTCAGAATATCTACAATCGAGCTTTTATTCATTTGTGGAAGTATGTTGTCCGTACTTTGTCATATCTTATTACATTCTTATACATTTTTCTGCACACTCCCAGTTTGTATTCAATTATGGCTGCTAATATCTACACCGTTTTATTGCAACCCTGTTCCAGGCTGCCAGAACTTGATTTACACTTTTGCATGGGAAAAACAGAAAACTCAGATTCCACCTTCCATATGGCAACTAAATAGTTCAAGTGCTTTACCCAGAGATCAGCAATTCTCAACCAGTGGCTCACGACCCGGAAAAGCTCACATATTAGATATCCTGGATAACAGATATTTCACATGAGGATTTATAACAGGAACAAAATTACGGTTATGAAGTAGCCACAAAATAATTTCATGGTTGTGGGTCAGCACAACACGAGGAACTGTATTAAAGCGTCGGATCATTAGGAAGGTTGAGAACCACCACTCTATAAGCAGAGACAGAAGAAGTCTCAAATGACTTTTTCACAGACCCATGTTGGGCTCCAGGTTTCACAAACCAAACACCAATCTCAGTCAGACAGGGATAGTTTACTGAGCATATGCCTCAGGACTGATTGGCACGAGACTCAGGCTAGATTTGGCAACTGAACTGTGACACTGAGTTAAGATCCTATAAGGTTTTTAAGCCTAAAATCTACAAACTCTTGAGCTGAGTTATTCGACCAATCAGGATTTAGGGACAAAGGCATTTCTGTAGGAACATGTCTTTGTTGTACATTTATCCTGCTCCCATTGGTTGGGATATTCAATGATGGCAGGGGACTTTCCTTATTTAATATTCATGCCTTTGCTCACCAACCAGGGTATCACTTACTCAGTACATGTGTATGTCTTTCTGTCAAGTAGGATGTCAGTTCCCAGGGAGGTCTTGGCAAATAAAACATTACTCGACTACTACCCCAAATGCAAGTCTTATTTTAAATAATTTTTTGTATCTCTTATGATGGGGTCCATTGAAGGGGCAGCATATAAAAGTGAATCCCAGAAAAGCTTACGTACAGGTGCAGGGTGCTGCTGGATGGTTGGTTCGGTCCAAGCTTATTGTGAGTAACTATACAAAGCAGTTCTTCTGACTTCTAACATGATTTATTTCCAAAGTCACAGAATAGAACAGAATACGTAATCAACTTAGTATTAGAAAGCTTCCTAATAACAGCAGAAACGTATGAGAAAGTTTTCTTATTACGGCAGGCTAGCCAGGTAGCAGTTACCTAGGCCTTAACAGTTCACACTACTGAGACTGTGTCCATGCTTAGCTTTTCTCCCTTTCTCCCCATCACAACTGTCCTTGTGCCCTATAATGCTTTCAACTGGAGGCATTTGTGATAAAGCAACATCACACACATCTTCATGATAGGGCTTGTTTTTAATGAATTCATTCACAACAAAATCACCCTAAATCAATGAAGTATATTTCCCATGTCTTAATATTCCTTTTTAAGACAAAACAAAAACATGAGGACCCATATGTCTTTCATAATATAAAATTATGAATATCAAAAAATTATTAAACATTATATTAAGGCGCTCTAAAGGGACAGAATTTATAAGACATGTGTAGTGTGTGTGTGTGTGTGTGTGTGTGTGTGTGTGTGTGTGTGTGTGTATGCATGGGTTTTATTAGAATAGCTTATGGAGTAAGATCTGGGCAGTCCAACAATAGCTATCTCACACCAAAGAGGCTGAGGTGCTCTAAAGGAACAGAATTTATAAGAGATGTGTTTGTGTGTATACTTACCTGTCTACCAAGATGGACATCAAAACAGTCTCTGGCACTGGATTCCTGGAGTGCCTCTGGTCTTCAGCCCACATTCATTCTAATATTGGAGAATGAATTCTGCAACCACAGGATAGATGAACCTGTCAGTGAGAGTGAAGGCAAGTATGCAAGAGGCAAAAGTTTCTTTTGGCATGTCCTTTTGCCTGCTCTGCTACCAGAGGTGCTGCCTGCATTTGGGAAGGAATTTTAGCCTTGAATCTGATCAAGACAGTCCCTCACTAGAGAGTCAATTGATTTGCATTTAGTTGATTGCTGATCCATTCACATTGCAAACTAAGATTATCCACCACATGTCTACCCTTGTCAGCTTGACTTCCAAGCACATATCCAAAAGAAAATGAGACGGTTCATCAGTTTACCTATCAAGAAATCATTATCTCACATACAGCCATAAATGCATGCATATATATATATATATATATATATATATATATATATATATATATATTAGGATGGGTGACAAAATCCCTTAAAGAATGGTTTATTTTTTAGTGTTTAATAAGTTAAATATAATATCGGTTCCATGTATTTAACCATTGAAATTATCTCAAAGGACATTACAATGCATTGTAAAGAAATGAAGGGGAAGAAAACACAAATATCTGCCTAATGGATGTGTATATGGGCACAAAAGTGTTTTTAGAAAAATAGGACAGGACAGAAAAAGTCATGTCAATTTTGAAACTTGTCATGTGACCTTAGCTGTTATTTACCTTCTTGTACTACCCATTCTGTATTACTTCTACTCTTAGCAAAAAAAAAAAAAAAAAAAAAAAAAAAGAAAGAAAGAAAAAAAAAGAAAAAAGAAAAAAAAGAAAAATTCCTCTCATAGTTTCATCACTGGAGGTTGTAAGACATTTGTCATCCTGGCAGAAATACAAGCCCACTCAATTCAAAACTTCTCTGCCATCAGAGAGTGGAATAATGGGAAGATGAATCACTGACTTCCTAGAGGGTCACTAGAGGTGATAGTGGCTGGCACCATTCCCACTGCTACCCCTTGATTCTTGGACCTATGGGGCATGGCTGTATGAGAGACAGCCATATTGTGGATGCTGATTCAAAGCGTATACAGCCTTTTGTCTCTCCATGCTCCAGACTGCTGCTGCTTAAATGCTTCTGCAACTGTATCCTTAAATAGCCACCCCACCATTCTGAGAAGCTGGCTGCTTCAAGGTGGTGTGGAACATACTAAGGCCAGTAGATTCTATACTACGGGCACACTACTGTACCTTTGGGCTATGAAGTGAGTTCTTTGATAAGAAGTGATGCTGTGTGGAATACCACGACGAAGGATAAGATGTTTGTTTGTTTGTTTGTTTGTTGACAGTTGTTTGGGCAGAAAATGAAATTTATAACCAAACTAAGTGTCAGTTCCAGTAATTATACAGTGCTGCCCTTTCTGTAATGGAAGTGTCTTGATGTAGTCAACATAAAAGTTACTCATTGTCTTCTTACACCATGAATTGGTGTCTGAACAGGGCTCAGTGTTGGTGTCTACTCCTGGCAAATACAGCACCCAACAGCAGACCTATCCATGTCATTATTGTTATGTTATTAAGTCCATGCATAAGCCCTCTTCCATCTCTGCCACCATGGCCACTTTGTTCATTGGCCCATTAGACAAAGATTAGAAAGGCTAGAGAAAGAGCTTGCCTGCAAACAGTTTTGATCACCCTATCCATTTGACTATTGAATTCCTCCTTGGCTTCTGCTTATTTTGATAAGCATTCAAATGGGGCACATGTATCTTCCTGCCCTCTGCAGACATCAGTTTAGACACTGGGATCTCCTGGCCTGGAGAGGGGAGAGATGGGGGCAGGGCACAGGATAGGACTCTGGTGTGGCTTTAAAGTCTGAGGGTCTCTGGAGTTCTAGCTCTCTATATTGAAATGCTAATGATAATTTTTTCAAAATTCTAAAAACTTTCTTGCTCTTTCTGAGGGTAAAAAGCTTCCGGTTTAGATGATTAACACCTGTAACCTAACAGCAGAGGATTAAGTAATGTGGCCTTTTTCCTATCTCAACAGGACCTGCGCGGCTACAACTTTCAGCCTGCTAGTCAGAAGTCGCAGGAAGAAAAAGGGACACTTTGAAAAGTGATTATAGTATTTATTTCTAAGTGGTAAAAAGATTGCTAGGAAAGTCATCTAAGAAAAAGGGGGAAAGACTGAATGGAAAAAAAAAAAAGGGGATAAGGGAAAATTTTTTTCTCATCTCTTTGTCCTCAGTACAACTTTCAGAATATATGATAACATGCTTAAAAGTTCATCACAAGTTCACACATAAAAGCAAATCATAAATTGAAACGGAAGTTAACAACAGAGAACGTTTGCATGCATATCCATTAGGAGTAATTATCTGGTTAAACATCCATCCCCTGTCACAACATAGACGTCTTCCCAGATGGCTGTCAATTTCCCAAACATGATCCAAATCTCTAACCATTTAGTATATCCCTGTGGAAATATTGTGAGGTTTTGCTGTTTCACCCCAGTTCCAGGTAGCTCTATGGGCTTCCTGCGTGCCTCTTGTTCCTGCCATCATGCCATCTATGACTGTCATATGTCTCTGCATCTGCCATTCACAGCACATTCAGTTTGTCTCTTAGGTTCAGGCCAGCTACAATCCAGAGCTGCTGCTGTGCTTGTTGTTTGTTCTCTGGTACAGGTATCTCCAAAATGCCAGGGTCTCTGCAGCTGGGCTTCAACTTCACCAACAGGCTCTCTTGGAGATTCTAACCTCACAGCATGGTACCAAGCCTCAACTTCCCTCCATGACCTGGAACCTTGACAGCAACTTAGGCTGTGCCTCAGTAATGCCATCTCCAGGCCTGTCTTTAAGAACTCTAGCCCTGAAGTACCTGAGTACCAAGCCTGAGATGCTCTCCATGATTGCTTCATGCCCTTAAAACCAGTACCGCCTGGCTGACTCTTAGACAGTATCAAGTTGAACTTCCATCTGTGGACTCTCTGCATCATAGCTTTCATGTGCTGACACTGAGGATACTCTGGGAAGATTTTTATCTCAAAGGTTCTGCTCTCTGTTAATCATGATTGATTCTTCCACCCCAGCTGTCCAGAACAACAATTTCTTAATTCAAAATATCAAACAGCCCTGATATAATCTTTAAAGGAGGCCATGGAGGAGGGCTGATTCCTGGCTTGCTTCTCATGGCTTTTTTCAGTCTGCCTTTGAGTAGAATCCAGGACCAATGGCCTAGTAGTGGCATGGTACACCATGAACTTGGTATCAGTCAAGAAAATGTACCATAGGCTTTCCCACAGGCAATACTGGGAAGAGAATCTCTTGTTCACTGGGGCTTCCTTTTCTCAAATAACTCTTACTTGTGTCAAGCCAAAAGACATAAAACTAGGAAGCATTCCCATCATGATGAGATTCTAGCCCTTTGAAACCATAAGTCAAAATGAACTCATTGTTAACTTCCTGGTGGCTGTTTTGTTCAGAGAAAAATAGTTTATGATTAATGTGTAATCAGTTTGAAAATAAAGTAACATGCTAATTAAATTTTTGTTAAATATTTTGACCAAGCAAAAAGGATTCTCTAATTATTTGCTGCAAGGGTCTTACAGTCCTTCTCATTTTTTTCAACACACTATTTCATTAAAAATGTGATTTAGAAATCTGCAAGGAATTGGTAAGCCCAGTTCACCTGAGCTAGGAATGTCAATGGGATTAATCACTGTGTTAAGATATGTGGCACTTCCTAAATAAGAGACATATTACTGTCTGATTTTGCAATGCCATTTCTCCGTATTTGTCTAAAGAACTGAAAATAAAGACTTCACAGACATTTGGAAGCCTGAACCTCCCACATGTTTTCAGGAACATTTTTCATAACAACAAAAATGTAAAAGAATCTCAAATGTCTATAGAATGCCAAAAGGGAAATGTGAAGTACATTCATAGATTGGAAGATCTTTTATCTGTTTTAAAACATAATAAAATATTTTCACATGTTTTAATGTGAATAAACCTTTATATTTTGTGCTTAGTAAAATAAACCAACCCTCAACTACAAATGCTATGTGATTACACTGATATCAGATGCACAGAGAAATAAAATTCAGAAACAGAATAAAGAGTGGTTGTCAGTGACTGCAGGTAAGGGGCAAAGAGTAGAGTTTGCTTGAGAGCTGTAGATGTTCAGTTCTAGTAGATTAAAAATATTTTGGGAATGGATATGATGAAGGTGGAACAACAGAAATGTAGATACATTTAATATTAATAAGCCACTCACATCAGAATGGTTGACACGGTAAATCCTATGTTACATATAGCTTACCCACAATTTAATATCTCCAAATAAAATTTTGAAGCCAAATTCTATATGCTAATAACATAATAGTCCCTAAGACTACTTATGTTCAGTATTACATCTATTATATGAAAGGCACTTAGTATGCAATGGTAAACAGAAGGGGAGTATAAATCACCACCTTTCAGTCATATAGGGATCACTTTATAGTCATTTTATGTAATCATCTTTAACAAAATAAAGTTCTGTCACAGAAGTCTATAAGAGATGATTATTTCCAATGGAAATGGGTTATTTTTAAAAAGTTAAATTATTTTCTGGTGCTTGGTCTAGGAAAGGGAAACTTAAAGAATAAATTACTTTACTGTAGACATTTTGAAGGAAGGATTTACAGAATGGCAAGGAATACTCTCCAGGACATTGGTTTTAAACTATGTACAAACCATAGTGTATATTCATATGAATATAGGAGTATATACACATAAACACATATGTACATTTATACATACATGCATACATACACATGCATACACAAACATATATATGTTTTTCTCAGAATACATACGTATATGTATATAAAATAGTATGAAAAGTATATAAATTTTATTTATATATATATATATAATTTGAGAAAATAATCAAATAGGTCTATACAAAATAAGAACCTTCAAAAGACCTGCCTTGTCTCTTGCATAAAAAATTTTTTTCCACAGCGTGTGTGTGTGTGTGTGTGTGTGTGTGTATTTATTTTGATGTGTTTTTTAAGTTGTTCACTATACTTAAAATTCTGCTGAATATACATCCTGTCATTTTTCTTCCTCATTTTTATCATTGTTACACATGATGCTTTTCTCTAAATGCTCTTTCTATTCTTTCACGTGGACTGTAACTCATTAAAATACAGAACATTAGCTGTTTAAATTGTGAGACACATATGTAGCCCTAGCAGGCCTAGAACTCACTACATAGCCAAGGCTGACCTGGAACTTCAGATCTTTCTGCTTCATCTTTCCAAGTAATGGGTTAACTGGTGTGTCAGGCAGGCATCACAGCTGCTTCTTATTGTTCTATTTCAATCTGTTCCCTTAGAAAAATATTTTTATTTCTTATTTTATTTATTTACATCTCAAATGTTATCCCCCTTCCCAGTTTCCCCTCCACAAACTGCATATACCCTTCCCTGACCGCCCTGCTTCTAGGAGGGTACTTACCCACCCACCCACACACTCATTTCCACTTCAGAGCCCCAGTATTCCCCTACACAGGATCATTGAGCCTCCACAGGACCAAGGAGCTCCCCTCCCATTAATGCCAGATAAGGCAATCCTCTGCTACTTGTGCAGCTAGAGCCATGGGTCCCTCCATGTGTACTCTTTGGTTGGTGGTTTAGTCCCTAGGAGCTTTGGAGGATCTGGTTGGTTAGTATTGTTGTACTTCCTATGAGGTTGCTAACCCCTTCAGCTCCTTCAGTTCTTCCCTGAATTACTCCATTGGAGTCCCCACACTCAGTCCAATGGTTGGCTGCGAGCATTTGTATTTGTCAGGCTCTGGCACAGCCTCTCAGGCTCTGTCAGCAAGCTACTAGGCTCTGTCAGCAAGCTCTTCTTGGCATCACCAATAGTGTCTGGGTTTGGTGTTTGCAGATGGGATGGATCCCTAGGTGGGGCAGTCACTTGATACATACAAAAATAAAGTTGTTTGCCACGAAACCTATCAAGTCTTATAAAAGATAATCTCCCACAAGGCAGCGGAGTCTCACAACCTCAGCCTATTTTCTTTACCTTAGTTTGAAGTTATTTTTAACCGGCATGAATATATCTCTATTACGGGGCGAACTATTCATAGCAACGTGTGTTGACCTCTGTGTTTTTGAATTATTCACAACAGTACCCTGTATTTTGTTTTATATTTCTGCCATTTGTGTTGAGTGACTCCTTTGAGCCACAGTTAGATGAAAGGTTATCAAACACAGACCCCAGCAGCTTTATGTGTCTATAATGATTGCTATGTGAACTCTCAAAGGGAATTTTTTCTTATTTTTGTGTTCCCCAGATCACAGGTATGTGAGGGACAGAAGAACCATAAAGCACGAAGAACAGGGACACGACACACTTCCTTTCTCTTCTTTCTTCAATTACCACTTTTTAATGATGAGAAATGTACTTGAGATTATTGGTTCACTTCTTATTCTTTGCTCCCAACCATAGCAGCCGAAAGTAATCACTGGAGTGGAGTTATAAGATTTTTCTCAGCCAGTGAAATGAGCCAATTCAATCCAGATTAGACTGTATTAAATGCAGGTTTACTGAGTAGCTGCTGTCCTGGGAGGGAGTTCACTGGTGCCAAGGACTAATGCCAGGGAAGTCACCATGGTGGGGTAGAAGAGGGTGTACAGAGAAAGGAGGGAGGGACGGAGGGGGGTTTCAGGGAGAGCCTCTGGGGGGGGGGGGAAGAGAAGTCCAGCCCCTGAGATGGAAATTCAGGGTTGGGGGCAGGGTAGGCCAGGTAGGGACTGAGAGATGCCCGGAGAACCTGGAGGTTAGGTCTGTTTTGGTATGTAAACTGTGTACCATGGTCCCTTATCCTGGGGTCTGAAACCAGCAGAGAGAAGGCATAATAAACAGATAACTTGGCTGAAGATTTGGTTTTTAAGACAGTGAGTATTTTTTGGTTAGTGGAAAAATTTAATTTTCTAAACAAAGATCATTTTTGCGCAAGGGCTATCCATTCTACTTTTCTATCTTTGAGAATTTGTGTGTGTGTGTGTGTGTGTGTGTGTGTGTGTGTGTGTGTGTGATGTATATGTGTGTGTATATGAGATATATAATGTATATGTGTATGTGTGCATGATATATAAGATGTATATGTGTATGTATATTTGTATATATGTGTATTTGATGTATATGTGTATGTGTGTATGATATATATATATAAGATGTATATGTGTATGTATATGTGTATATGTGTGTATGTATATGATGTAAATGATGTATATGTGTATATATGTGTGTGTGTGTATATGATGTATATGATGTATATGTGTATATATACAATCAAATCCACCCTCCATTTCTTCCCTCCAACTGTCTCTTTAACATTACAGTTGGTAAAACAACAAAACAAACTTCCTGAATTATACAGAAGAAAAAGCTTTTGTTGTTATTTTGCAAGATTCTTCTTTCTCCTCTTCCTCATCTTCCTCCTCCTCCTTCTCCTCTTCCTTCTCTTCCCTCTAATACTTTTTAAAAATCCATTGATATTTCAATGGGAAACTAGCATATGTGCCATACGTGCCATAGCAACAATTTAAAAGTCATTGCAGTTATTCAAGTCCACATATCTTTAAAAGATTCTAATGTTTATCCTACTTTTACCAAGGTCCAATTTATATACCTTGGTTTAAATTTAATCTGCTTTTTTGTTTATCAAATTTTATCTTTTTGTTATTTTTTTTACTTCATTTGCAGCTAATTCTTTGACTTTTCTTAACTTTAGAAATCATAATTTGATGCAATAAATACTGAGGCAATTATTTCTGAGATAATCCAAATGTTCTCATTAGCAGTTCAAAAGATTTCCTGAAATAAATAAAAGAAGTAATTTCTCTGCGATTCCTTTCAGGTTTTAATTAACATTCCTCTTTATATATTAATGACAGTCCTTTAATTTCCCTGTCTTTGCTAATATCTCTTCTGACTCTTTATGTAAGTTTGACAAAATACCTGTTAGTAGAATAATTTTTCATCCTTCCAATATTTCTTGAGAATTTAATTCTTGTACTATTCTTTGAGTCTGTGGTGGGATCCCAAAGCTATTTCTCTTTTCTTTGTATTTAGGATGAAATTATTCTTTGGTATGAAGCTCTCTTAACAATGCTAGCATTTCAATTGTGTAAATGTGACTCATCTGTCATGTATTATTCCTATTTCTTCCCCAAAAATGATGTTTAAAAAAATTGATGAGAGCACTTATTTCATAGGATACAGTGGGCCGGAATTTAAATTAGAAATACATCTGAAGTCCACAGCATAACTTTTCATTCTTGGCAAAACCTTCAATGAATTCTACCTCTAGTTATCTCTGTATTTCTCCCCTTCCATTGATATTCATGAATCTTTTCAAATGCTTAAAAAGAGTAAAGATGAAAATTTAGTAAAATTGAGGCATGACTGTGGCTCTAGCTTTACACATATAATTTTCCTACATAGAGGCAGATTATAAAAGTATTTATGAAATGTATGCTATTTTTATGAAATATTTTTGCTTCTTCAAAGTTTGTCTAAACATTTTTTTACAGCTCAGTGCTAAAGCCATTGAATAAAGGGGACATCTCTATAACTCACACATTTATACAACATAAGTTTATGTGTATAACAACTACTGTTTAAATAGGATGCTCCAGACAGGAAAATAGAACATTCAGTCAGCATCCAAAATCAACGCTCATAAGAGCCTTGTAGGAAACATGAATGATATATGGCAAAAAAATTTAAATTAAAAAAACCTAAAATTTTTGTATTGTAAAAAAATGGTTCAGATCAAAGTGGGTACATGAGCAAAAGTACACAAATCATGCACTTTAGAGAGCATTTTAAAAACTAGTCAGATTTTTGGGCTACTTTTGAAGGAGTATATTGTTTGTAGGAAAAAATGGGAAGTTGTAAAACCAATGTTCTAAAATTGTTAATGTTACCAGTTAGAAAGAAGTACATATAACTATCATTCCTTCTATGCCTGACTTGTTGAAAAAAAAAAAAAAAAAAAAAAAAAAAAAAAAAAAAAAAAGGCTGTTTGTCCACTCCTCTTTCTCCTAGCTCTCTCTGTCTCTCTTCTCTCTCCCTGACTTTCTTCTTTCTCTGACACTTTTCTCCCTTTCTCCCCTTCGCCCCTCTCTGTTCAAATGTTCTTGGCTGACTTCCCCCAACACCCCTTTCTCTCACCCTGTCTCTATTTCCCTCTCAACTCCCCTTCCCATGCCCTATAAAAACTCTATTCTATACTAAACCCATTATATGGCCAGTACCTCAGGGGGAAGAGATGCCTCTTCATGGGACCCCCAAGGCACCCCTCCCACAGACCTGACTCTATGAAACATATCCTGGCTCAGTTTTTATAAAGCACAAGTTCTATAATTGCTTTTCAATTTGTAGATATCTATGGAGCTTTACTGTTACTCAGTGAGTAAACAGCTTAAGTAACAAATTCATGTATGACCTCTACCTTAATAGGGTTTTCTGTGATACAGTAATATGTTGGAGAAAGAGGAGTTCTGTTTACAGAAATTAATGACAGCACTTATTTCATAGGATGTGAAATATAGAAGAAAGGATTTCCTGAGATTATCTAAGCAGAAATATAAAAATATTCTTGAATCTAAAACACTGGTTCACACCCTGTGAGTTGCAACCTCTTTTGGGTGGAATAACCCTTTTACAGGGTTACCTCAAACGCTTAGGAAACACTGATATTTAGATTAAAATTCATAATAGTAGCAAAGTTACAGTTTGAAGTAATCTAAGGGGTCATAATTTGTCAAAGAATGATATCCCAGACTCTGATAGTATGAAAATTCAAAGAGTGTTTCATTCTGCAGAAGTCCAGCATGCTGGGATCTCTCAATACCAAATAGAAAAATATTTGAGTGAGTTTGCAGGCCTGATTTAAAGCACATTAGGGAATTCCAGGGTAGGTAACCTCAAGGTTAATTTGTTGGGTCCATCTCTATGAACATTCCATTACCAGGGTGTGGGGGCTGGAAACTTGCTGGGGAGGTCTGGAAACTGCTGCTGACCCATTGTCCTTGCTTCAGGCCAGGTGGCAGGGCAGCTTCTGAGGCCTGGAGTTGCCTGGAATTGCCCAGTTCTTGGAAACCAAGATTTTGGCCTAGTCTCCTTAACTGCCCATTTGAAGCCTGTCCTGGAATCAGCCTAGCCTTCTCAGTAGCAATGAAGATAAGTTTACAGATGAGGAGTGCCACAACATGAGGAGTTATATTAAAGGGTCACAGCACTGGGAAGGTTGAAAACCACTGCCCTAGAACATATAGGAAAAATCTCAGCAGAAGAAAGAACATATTTGTGACATAGTGAGGAGAGGCTAAATAAATGGACAAACTCAGAAACAATGATCAATCATGAACCAAAACCAGACTTTCTTAAAGTCAGAAGAGTAATAGAGAAGGCATTGGTAGGACAGAATGAAAAGAGAGCTGGAGAAGGACTCAGGCTTAAGCAATGTTAAGAGGTTGGTAGAATTCGGTGTCACACAAACATAAAGTAATCTATTTAAATTTTCACTCTGAAGAGCATTGATAGAGCAACCATGCCTCCTGAATTTTCTTTGACAGTTCCAGTCTAAAGATATAAATGGTAGTTAGCATAACACAAGGAAAAATAATGCTTGGTATACTTTACTGTGCAAAGAATACTCAGTGTTAATTTATATGGTAAGTTGTCCATAGCTGTTGATATCCAAATAAGAGTACTTTCAGTAAATACTGAGAATGAAAAGCAGAATAGAATAAATCAAAGATGTATTATAAGACTATGAAATAAACATAGTAATATTTTCTGTCCTTGGAAAACATTTTTCCCATAAGAATAGAACATCTGCAAGTAAATCAAACGGCAGAGCAGTGAGATACAATGCTTGTCCAGCATGCATAAAACACCTGGCTAACCCCCAAATTGGAAACAAAATAAACAAAAGGTAACTAGAGTTTTCATATTTTAAAAATGAACTCTAAAATTATGAATGTGTGTTTGTGGCAATCAGGATAGTTTCTATTCAAAATCATCTATGTAGTAAAACTTAAAACTAATAGCTATATAATACAAGGAAAAGCCATTCTGGCAAGGCATTTTCAGTAAATATTTGTCTAAAATGTTGTAGGCCAATGAAGGTTGCTATGATTTAGAGAAAAAAAAAGATAGCCTCCATGTATGATAACTGAAGAACATTCCCCAATGTCATTCAAGAGAACAGGGAAGCTGATAAACCATGGCACCGAATTATAGCAGATCTAAATCTCTGGAATATTATAAACCTAAGGATTTTGAACTAGGGATACTACTTTGAGTTAAATAATTATTCAAGAGTTTTATGAAGCCGGGCCGTGGTGGCGCACGCCTTTAATCCCAGCATTTGGGAGGCAGAGACAGGCAGATTTCTGAGTTTGAGGCCAGCCTGTTCTACAGAGTGAGTTCCAGGACAGCCTGGGCTATACAGAGAAACCATGTCTTGAAAAACAAACAAACAAAAAAACAGTTTTATGAAAGATGTAGAGAATCTGGCAGTGTAGAAGAGAAGTCAGATCTTCATGTTTCTTTGCTTCTTTGTATGCATTTTATTACCTGAGCAATCTCTTCGGTTCTCCATTGTTGGGGATGGTTTTGTGCACTCTGTATCCACATGCTGATATCTATATCCCAGAGATCTGGTTGCATTGTCATTATTATTGAAGCATGTCCTGTCTCAGTATTGTGTAAAAATTGTTTACACAATTGTTTACAAAATTGAAGAATCACCTCTGATTGGTCAATACAGAGCTGACCAGCCCATAGCTGAGCAGGAGAGCTAAGGCAGAACTTTTGATTCAAGTGAGGCAGGTCCCAGGTAGAGAGAGGAGAGAGAAGTGGATGGTGGAGTCCTCATTAGGACTAGGAAGGAGCAGGGGCAGCTACGGGAAGAATAAAATGGCAGGTAATACTATAAATAAATAATATTATTTAGTACCCTTCAAAACTAAGTGTTAGGAAGGATTCTCTTAAGTATTGCATGCCCAGTGAGCATCCAGGCCATCCCTAAGCTCTCTGTGAACTTCTCAAGAGAATTTTAGCTCAGTTTTTTTTTTTTTTTTACTGGGCTTCCAGTTTTTTCAAGGTTCACAAATTCAATTATTCCTCATTAAAATCGAATGATTGAAAAATAAGAATGTCAAGTAGTCTTCAGTGAATATTGGATTGAATACAAAAAGAAGAAACAGCCTGTTGGTTTTATATAGCTATTGAAGCAATGTAAATTTATCTTGAAAATGTCCTTGAGTCATTTTATCAGAAGGGTCAACATATCCCACCCACATTGTACTGGCTATCAAAGAAAAAAGAGCTTCAGTTGAGAAAAGGTCTCTTCTGTGAGATCCACCTGTAAATCATTTTCTCGATTAGTGATCAAAGGGGGAGAACCCAGCCAATTGTATGTGGTATGATTCCTGGACTGGTGGTTCTGGGTTCTAAAAGAAAGCAGGCTGAGCAAGCCATGTAAAACAAGTCATGTGATGCACCTCTCCATGCCTTCTGCATCAACTCCTGCCTCCAGATACAGCCCTGCTTGAGTTACTGTCCTGACTTTCTTCAGTGATGGACTATGATCTGGAAGTGTAACCCAAATACACCCTTTCCTCTCCAACTTACTCTTGGTCATGGTGTTTCATTGCAGCAATAAAAGCCCTAACTAAAACACCCACATAGTCTTTGCCCCCTTGCAATCTGTCAAATGTTTTTCTGTCCATTTCTTTCTTGTGCCTCTGTCCTCTGTGTTCCATACAGAAATATCTGAAAATACTTAAAATAATTTAAAATATCTCAAAAAACACTGAAGTTTTGTCATTCTTTCTTTCCCTTGGGAAACCTCTACTTCTTTGGGTTCCCCTGTGCTTGTTAACATCAACACTGGTCACTAATCCATGTACTTAAATATATTTTTCCTTACAAAGATGGTATGTTCCAAATACAATCATTAGAGGGTAGACTGGATTGGAGACTCCCCAGATGGCCTGTAGACAGGATACAGACATTTTGCCTCTTACCTAGCTAGGATCATGTCAGATAAAGCCAGCTATGGGCTGGCTTCCAGGACTTGAGAAGAGTCTGCAGTGTAGGAACTGGCATGTAAAATCTCCCCAGTATCTGTGTACTTGGTCCTTCTTATTACCTGTATGGAACTCTAATGTGGCTGTACCTGGTCAGATGACATCCATGGTGAGCTATAAATTCCTCCCTGAGCCAGCCATAGTCACAAAGAAGTAGGATTGGTTCTTTCCCCAATCTGTTCATGGATTCCTTCCCTGTAGCACAGTGGGGCAGAACAACTGCCTGGATGATCGAGGGATTAGGACAGAAAATGGGTCAAATTTCGCAATCATCATCAGAATAGATGATTAATGTGTCTTAGGTGGTAGGAGTCCATAAGATTTCTCTAAATTGTGATTTACAATTCTGAAGAGGGACTGGAGAAATGCCTCAGAGAGATGTCGCAAAGGACCTGGTCTAGTTCTCATAACTGACATGATGAATCATTATCATTTGTAACTCAATTATACTCTCCTCAAGGCCTGCAAGAGCACCAAGTATGCACATGTAAGCTCAGGACACTCATACACATAGAATCAAAATAAATAAACCTTTTTAAACATCGAAAGAAAACATTGTTTGTTGTTTTATAAATTTCCAAAATCAAGTAGCTAAAACCTTTTCCTCATCATGGCCAAGGTGTTTAATTGAAAAAGCACCAACCTTCGAACCTGGACACAAGTTATATTATTTCATAGCATATTTAAGTTTTGAGTAAATATGCCTTCTTATTTTTTTTTTTTGAGCACATGTTCTTATACATTGGACACAATGTATAAGAACATTATCCAATACATCTTATCCAATACAGAGAGATGAAAGCCATGGTGCTATCATGTACAATCCTCTTTTCAACAACCTTGCAGTTGTTGTGGAGTTCACCAGATTTGTGTTAAATTCAAAAAGAAGGCTCTTTGAAATTTCATATCTTGGAGCATTGCTTCCATTTCAAGAAGGAAACATTTACTAAATTAAGATGAAATAGCTTTCCTGTATCTTTGCATCCCTCATTTTAAATTGGATATATTGTATCTCTGAATATTTCCTAAAATAAAACTTTTATAAGCATCTGGATTCATTGCTTTCTTGCTGATATTTCTTGTAGATGAATGATTCCTTAATGACTCTTTTGATCTCAAAGGATGCATTAGACTCCAAAATTATGTGTTTAGATAACAATTCAAAAAAGAGGCAATTTAATTTCTGCAGCTTTTTTTCTTTTACCTATAATTGCCTTTCAACATGATAAGCATATCAGTGTATTTTTCTCATAAGTTTGTAATCCTTCGTTATTATTACTATACAAATGACATCATATATTATTATTCTTTATTACTGTCCTATTCTACCTTCTTAACAACTAAACCCTCACTGGTATCCTCTTTCTTCACAATCTAGGAGAAACAAAAGAGGTGATATTAATTTTTACTCTTGAGGGAAGCTCATCAATTTTTTGCCTTCAGTTTTTTTTTTTAAGCTAAAATCAGATATGAAATAAAGCCAACATGCTCTGGCTTTATTTCTCATCTCAAGATACCTCATCTGGAGAATGCCTGATGCCAATATGTTTTCTTTATGAATACTTAACTAATATAGATAGATATCACTTTAAAAATAGGAAGTAATTCAGGTATAACAAATGAATACATGTACGCATCAGCATCATAGTGTCCCAGTTACATAACTTTCCCCCTTTTCTAGCTTTCAAAGGTATTCAGTGGTGGTAGTAGGTAGAAGAAATTAATCAACGAAACTATCAGATAATGATGTTGAACACTTCTGAACTTCAGAGGTTTAAAGATTGCTAAAATTAGAGCACACGAACAAAACAATCTGTGATGAACTGAAAATGAAACGTATTTGCAGCTTACTTTGGGGCTTTTTAATTCATGAAAGCCTTCCTGGCACAGAGTTCTTATTTTATTTTTTAAATCATTGTTCACAATGTCTCTGTCTGCTATTGACAAATTTTGCACCTTAATGCAGAATTATATAAAATAAGACTTCGTCCAAAATATAGAAGTAAGACTATGTAAACTACTCTTTGATCCTGAGCTATGAAATTCTAATAATAGAGTGGTATGAGGTCCAAGTATCCCTGTGTTCATTTAGAACAAATTTTCTTCAGTGCCCAATGAGATGTGATTTGTGAGAGGTTTATAGGCGTGTAGCAGTCTAATGAGGTCTCATTCAACTTCAAGGATTCAAAAAGGAGACAGAAGAAAAAGAGTAAGTACATTAGTTCACACAATTAACACAATTAAATGTAAGTAAAGTTAGGCAGTCTATATTTAAACCAGGTACTGTTGTGAAAAGCACATTTCATTCTGAGTCTTCTGACAAAGTCAGAATATGCCTCCCACTACCATGGTGTTAAACTCTTCTCAACTTGAGCTACATCTAGTTAAGTCAGACCCCAGGAAGTTCTCTATACACCCCTAAGGCCAACGGTCTTTATTCATTTATCTATTTGTTTGTTGATTGTTTTATTGAAAATGATTTTTTATACAGCATATTATGATCACAGTTTCACAGTTTCTTTTCCTCATCTCATCCCAGATTCTCCCAACCTCCCCACCCATCCACCTCCATGCTTTCTCTTTCTCACTAGAAAACAAGTAGGGGGGAAAAACCACAAAGCATACAGACAAAGGAAAAAAGAAAAAAAAAGCAGCCGAGGAAAAACATCCATACAGAAAGGTGCACACACACACCAAAACAAACAAACAAACAGTGAAAGCAACCATAATAGCTAACAATAACTAGGTTGTTAGTGGGTTTTTTTGTTTTGTTTTGTTTTGATTTTTTGTTTTGCCAGTTGTGGTAGCACAGGCCAGTAGGATTTGCTGAAGGGAACAATAGCTACTCTTTAAGAAAAGGACAAAACAAAGCATTATGAGACAAAATATCTCCAAAAATAATGAATTTGTTTTGATTTGACAACCAGCTGCTGGCCACGGAGGCTCTCCTAAGTAGTGTTTGTCTACCTAGTGAGACACTCAGGTCAAGCTGTTGTCAATTGAAGATAACGTCTGGGTCAAAGATGGGGGCTCTTGGTGTTACCCAGCCCTAGTAGCTCTTACTATCTCTCTTCTTTGTTTGCTCAGCCCTGAAGAAACGGCTTTGATGGAGATATCCCATTTAGGACTGAGTGTTTCAAAGTCTCTCTCTTTCATTCTATCCAGTTATGGGTCTGTATGTATTAGTTCCTATCTCCTCCAGGAGGAAGCTTCTTTGATGATGGCTGAGCAAGATACCGATCTATGGGTATAGCATAATGTTCTTAGGATTCATTTTATTTCTATGTTTTTCTTTAGCAGAATAATAGTATTTGGTTTTCCCTAAGGTCCTTGGCCAATCTAGTCTCCATCTTCACCTGGGTGGTGTAAGGAATGGATTCCATCTCATGGAATGGGCCTTAAATCCAATATTCTGTGACTATTGCACTGGTGTAGCATGAGAATAGAGCATCATTGTATAGGAATGGTTTGTACCTGGGTTAATGTTTAGAGCTTTCTTTTCTAACAGTGTGCAGAATGTGTTTCAACACCAAGAACATTAGCCAGTGGCACTAAGTAGGCACCAACTCAAGTCCTCCATATTCAATGACATATGGACGTGTTCTCTTTGGTAACTGAGTCTCACCATCACTTTGTGGTGATCTACCAATAGTCTTGGCAATAACATGACTTGTTTAGGGGTTTTCATGGGGTCACCATAGACAACAAGTACTCTCCATTCTCACCTCAGACCTAGTTTCACAGTAGTTTTTCCTTAGGAAATTCAGAAAGGTTGTATTCATGGTCTATTATGTGTTTAGGGAAGATTTGATCATCTGAGATAAGGAATGTCTAAATTCATACAACTTCTACTTACTGATTTGGGATTCAGACACAGTGGCACTAACAAAGTGGTCTCTGCTGAGCATACTGTATATAATCTAAGATCTAGAAGATGAATTCTATATTAAAATAGTAATTTTTGCATATAAGCTAGAAGAGAAACTCTGCAGACTGCCATTATCTACCAACTGACCTGCAAGACTGTATATAGATCTGTATAGCTGTGGCTTAATGGGCAAGCATTGCTATATATATGAGATAGTGCCATTGGCAAGCTCTTGATTCTCTGGATTTGATTTTCTGAAAGTGAAGTACTTGAGAAATGTATTCTTATTTCTTGAAAACATATTCCCTATACATCTAATGTGAGTATCATCTAGATAGAACATATGACCAATATTTGATTTTTTAATGGATATTGCCATCTCAGAGTACTGTTTCAAAGAATAGCGAAATAAACATAGATGATAAGTCATATGTTGTGACACAAACATTTTATAGGTGCTGGTGAACTAACACATGATCTATGTCCCCTAGGCAATGATTTAGGAGCTCCTCAGTGAGAAAGGGTACAATTATAGTCTTAGCAATGGCAATAGTGGGAATCCAGCACAGAGAGGACATAGATTTAACTCCCAAATTGTTCATTCATGACCATTAGCAAATCTCTCTAGCAGTTTTCATCCCCACAAAATATAGTCAATGACCTACAAAAAGAACTCCATAGATTTATTACTGGAATTTCTTTATAAATTATATGACAAGGTAGTGGGGGGGGCTTAATCAGACAAATGCTTCATTCTCCAGCACCTACATGAAAAGCTGGGTATGGGGCTGTAGAGATGGCTCAGGGATTAACAGTACTGGCTACTGTTCCAGGTCACCCAAGGTTATTTTTGTTTTTGTTTTTCTTTGTTGTTGTTTTCCCTAGTACTTTCCTTGGGCAGCTCACAAGCACCAGTAATTCCAGCACTGTTATTTAACACATTCATTAGCCCTCAGTGTACTCATACACAAATAGCACAGACCAAGACATATACATGGACACAGAAACGAAATACTAGGTTATATGTGTTATGTGTGCACATATACATGTAACAACACTTTGTAAAAGAAAAAGCCACGGTTTTAAAGAGAGCATTGAGTGGGGGAATGGTATGGTTTGACGAGAGGAAAGGGAAAGGAGAAATAATATATCACAATCGCAAAAAAAAAAAAAAAAAAAAAGAAAAAAAAGAATCAAACAAAATGAAACAAACAAACAAACAAAAAACCAATTATGTGGTGCATGTTTTTCATAGTATTTCATAGTCTCCCTGGTCCATCAGCCAAGCCCAGTCATTAAGTGTCAGGTCCCAGTGTGAGACCTTGTTTAAACAAAAGCCAATGCAAGCAGCTGTAGAGAGACAATACTTAAGCTTATCCACTAACCCCACACACGCATGCACATGTGACTACAAACAAACACACACACACACACACACACACACACACACACACACACACACGCACACGCACACGCACATGCACACATGTGCACACATAGGAGCATATACATTGACATTTTATCAAACAGCTGTTTTGTATACCTATTGTTTCATACATTTGAAATATTTCCTTTTTTTCTACTTTCCCATATGGTGTTTGTAGACAGAAAAGTCATCCTTATCTCAAAATTTAACAAAGGGAAGCAATGACAGCTGCTCCAACTATTTCCCCGCACAAGAACTGACTTGTCCTGTTTTCCACTGCCCCCTCTTAGCCGAACACAGAACTAACTTGTACTGTGGGATTTAGACCACTCTGCTCTGACCTGGTGCTTTCTGTTAAGTGGCCATGTGTCAAATTACTCAAGCGGACACTCTATATGAGGTCACAAAGAAAGTGTGCAGAAGAACAGAGCAGAGTCAGCGCCATGGAGCAATGAGGAAGCAGAGGCCTCTATTAAATTTGTCATTAATGGTGTCGATACAGCCCTCCTTGACCTTTCCCCAGCTTGTCTCCGCACTGCTTCTCAGGTGGCAAAAGGCTAAGGAGTTTCTCATTTGCCCTGACCACACATGTACTGTGAATGGAACGTGAGCAGAGTTTGCTGGACTCCAGTCACTGTGGCCATCATAAGAGCAACACACACCCATTTGAATCTCGTGTACTCAAGCTCTCTTAGTAACTCTGAGTCTATCTATCCTTAAATGTAATTGCTTTGTAATTCTGGTTATCCAAGCCAGAGCTTTACATATTCTAGGAAAGAATTCCAATACTGAGATCATCTGAAGTTCCCAATATGATCTTTCTCTGTGTCAAGTTTCCCTGGGAGCAGAATATACCTATGTGGGTAATGAGAGAATGATATATTCATTCACTGGTAAACATTTGAGTTTGTCTCATCATAGATTATGAATAATACTGAAGATTAGAGAAGAGGTAACGTGTTTTCCTTTACCAAGTACAAAGATCTGTGTTTAGATACCTACCAAACACATTAAAATAAAAAAAAATCAGGACCTCTATAAATTTCTGTAAAAATAGACTGAACCTTGAAGCTTACTGCCTAGCCATCCTACCCAAACTAGTGAACTCAAGAGTTGTGGAGAGATTCTGTCTCATAAAAATGAGGTGGGTTCAGGGACAGATCAAGTCTTCAATGGTCCTACCCAGCTGTGTACCCCACCAGCTACAATATTCCCACAGGACAAGATGTGTCTGCTGGTGCAATAAGTGTCATGACTAGTAGGGGGGTAACCAACCACTGTGGCTGTATTTGATGTCAGTACTAACTTCCATTGCAGATATCAAGATGTAGCTTCTGTTGCCTAGTATGTAACACCTCATTCATAAACATTCTAGGAGACTCCATCCTGAAATGAGAAGAACTTTTGAAAAGTCATCTTTACTTCCAACTTAGTTGATTATAATTAGCTGCACTAAAAGAACATATTGAAGGGCAATAATGCTTTGCATATGTTGCTGGTGATGAGCTTTATGGAAGCCAGCCAACCTACTAAGACTGACTCTGGGCCCTATCCTCACGTGGTTAGCATACCTTTTATTTCTCATCCACAATATTCCTTACATTATCTCTTTAACTCTGTCACTTACTTTAATAGAAATTCATACGGCTTCACTACTGTTGTTTTGCTAAATGGACATGGTGCAAAGGTTTTTTTTTTTTTTAATAAATATGTTAGTTTATACCCATACTTATTTTAGAAGCTTCTTTTGTAGTGGCCACCAGGTATTGCAGAGATTCATTACTAATTCATAATAAATGTCACAAAATACACACATACATAATCCTGCTATACATCCTTTTGTGTGACCATGTTTTCATTTCTCTTAAGAGTATTTAGGAATATAAGATCAAAGATCATAGGCTTCATGGAGTACATATATGTATTCTTAACCTTATAAACTGTTAACCTGTTTCTCTAAATGGCTATATGTTTATATTCCCACCAGTCAGATATGTTCTAGTTAGCCCAGATCATCATCCATGCTTCACTTTAATCTCTAATCTTCACTTTAATCCATAATTCACTTTAATCTGGGAGGGATACAATTGTATTCCATTGCAATTACTAACTTTGTTGATGATTGGTTATCTTTTGTGCCCTCTCTGTTTATCTTCTTGTTAAGTGTCTTATTCAACAAAAACGTTTACTACTTTATTTAAATGTATTGTTTGTGTCCTTTATTCTGTTTTACAAATTCTTTATCATTTCTTGTTGCAAATATTATTTTTCATATATAATTGTGACTTGGTGCTTTCATTTCTTCCTTGTTTATTTTTAGAAGAAATCCTTAATTTTGATATCTAATTTTCAGTGATTTTCATTAATGTTTATATAGCCTATGCCCTAATAAAATGTTTCTTCTTCTAAACTGTGAGAATCATGCAACCTCAGTCCATAATTGGAGTGTTAGAGTCTCACTACGTGAAAGCTGGACAGTTTGCTTTATGACCTTGCAATGCAAAGCATCAACCCAGAATGACTTGTATGCTGAGTGAGCCTGAGAAACTATTTGTTTCTTCTTCTTTATAATTCTAACACAGGCCATTTCTTCCCTTTCCTCATTAGCTGAGTAATTAGAAAGTTACAATCTTACAAACCATCTAGGTCTTATCTTTACTATTCTTGCTTACACTTCTCTTTTCGTCAACTAAATCTGTGTGTGTTCATCTCTATGCTTCACATTGGGTTCATTTTAAAGTCTATCAGGCACGTGACCTGGTCAGGTCAGTAGGTCATTGAGCACACTTGGCTGTTAGTAATTTCCATTCTAAACTTCTAGTTTAAGTGAAAGGGCAGTTAGACTAAGACAGTTTTTCTTGGGTGAGTAGTAATTAAAATGCTAGTAAGGGTCCAGTGTTTTCTGTTTTTCTATAACTGGACTTATGCTGAGTCAAAAGACATTTATCTTCGAAATAAATGTCAAATTTTATATCTTACAATCCCATAATCTCATTACATTTATTCTTATTATTTATATTTGCATATTCATTTTGATCTTTAAAATTGGTCTAACTTTTCTAGATGATTTTCATCATAGGATATAGTGTCTGATTTAGCATCTAGAAATATCAACTTATTCTCTTGACTACAATAGATTTAATTAATCTAATCTGCACTGTTATTTGTATTTGACTACCAGAATAAAGCTGACTCAAATACCGTTGCTATTTTGTTCCTAGAATCACATATATTTGAAGTCTCTGGAGATTCTCATAGAATACCCATAGTCATGGGAGTCAAAGGATCAAGGTACAGGTATGGACCTATACACCAAGAATTAGTTTTGTTAAGAGGAGGAAAACTGGAGGCAAGAGTAAAGGGAATGGTCCCATGTCAGACGGTAACTGTTTCATTGTGGTTCACCTCCAAAGACACTGGGTATAGTGTAGTTGATATTCATCCCTTTGTCATTTGATACATTCATGACATGTATTCAGGCTCAAAGATCCCCATTTGGGGAAAAGAATGCTGCCTTCATGTAACACATTAACCAATTTATCCTTCTCACTGAAAAAGAAACATATTTAAGTGACCTAACCTCTAATACCAGAAAGAGGAGTGACTATAACAAGTCTCATTTCAGAACGTATCTTAGCCTTAAACAGGTTCAACATGAGCCTTCTCTGGAGTTTGTGTCCTAATCTTTAATTCCTAAGACAAAAACTTGTTTTATCATCAAACAAAATCCATTTTATCTAAAACATTCTTTATATTTTAACTTAAAATAAAACTTTTTACTTATCTACCTCTCAGTTCTCGCTTCTTCCCACCCCCCTCTCTCCCTTACTGAGCTCTTCCCATAAAGCCTCCTCCTACAAATTAAGCTATAGTAATTCTCCATCTTATTACAGTGAAATGATTTCCTTCAATTCACAACAGATAAAACCTACAACACCGTGAATTACACTTGAGCATGAAGAAAGTACAAACTGGATTTAAAACTAAGGAACACTTTCATGATGGAATAACAAGTATGAGTAATTGGTAATGGTATAGTATTTCATGGCAATGGATTCTTCTTGTCTCATCTCTACCAAATAACCAAAAACAAAAGCAAACAAACAATCAAATAAACAACAACAACAAAACCAAATCCAAATCACAACTTCTTTTCTTTGGATATTAGTCCATCCCTTGATATGAGAAATGACCTGCTTTCCAAGTACTAAGAGGCTGTAATTTAGAAACATATGGAAATTTGAACATCTCACATGTGTCCTAGCTTTTCATGACCATAATGACAAATTTTCATGAAAAGTATGCCAAATCAATAATGGCAGAATGGAATGCAATACCCGATGATGGCTTCCAAGCCATTGCAATCATAAAGCCAAGTCACTAAGCAAAACAGACTAAAATATACAGTGGTCATTTTATTTCTTCTTATGTATTCTAGAAATAAAAATTAAAGAGATAAACCCTGCCTATCACCTAAGCATAGTACATCACCACTGATTAGAACCACTCAGAGGGAACAATCATGATTAGTATGAAACTCAAGTACTTCTATAATATTTTTAAAGAGTTCAGGTTAATGACTTTAAAGTAAATATAGAAACCTGAAGAAGGTTAACAAATCATTATCAAGCAGAATTCTTTGATCTTGGCTTTAATGAATGAATAATAAATAAGTAGACCTCTTTGAAAAGAGCAGAGCAATCGTTTATATGTTAATGGTCCTTCTCTGGTGCTTTAAATCACCCAGGCCTAGGAAACAGGCTAAACGTTTGCCCTACAATCTTAATTGTTCAATTAATTTGCATAGGCATCACTTGATTCTAAATAGTTGCAAACTGTGAGAGTGAATTTTATTTCATTTAAATGAAACCTTCCACACTGAAACACTCAGAATTAAGCAGGTTTGTGTTGACTTTAATACTGTCTTTAAAGACATATGCCTTTTAAGTATGACTAGAGTTTCCTGGGATTGTTTTTGACCTGAAAGCGATAACTTTATAAGATTTTATTCATTGAGAATCACTAGTCTCTAGGAAACTACACTTTTTAATTATTGTCAATTCACATAATAAGCTGATAGATGAGTAAGAGAAAAAATACAGACAAATAAAAATATAAACCAAAATTAAGGAAAGATTTAAGCTAGAGGAATCCATATACCCTTAAGCCAGATACTTAACTTATTTAATCCTGAGTTTCTATACAATGCAGGAGAGTGGCTTAGTAAAGGAAACAACAGATTAGATTAAGTACAAATTTCACCACACAAGGTATAGCAGATGAGTAATAAAGAATAGTTGGTAATTTATGGTATTGTTTGAGTTTTGTTGCATTATAGATTAAAACCTTGAAAAGCAAACAAAAGAAATATCATTATACAAGCACTTATTTTAAACTAAAAGGAAAATGGCATAGATTGTGCGGAGTTTATAATCTTTTGCTGTGTATATGTAGAAACACCATACATACTGAAATATTTATTTTGTGCAAATTATGAAAAACAATAATCATACAGAAAACAGCCAACCACCTTTGAGCAACCAGACTCTTCAAATTGCCAAATGTGAATTCAGCCTCAGAAGATAACAACAAACACTGGCTTTCTGTCATTCTTATCCACTGAGTTCATTTTCTAAAATAAATTCACATCATTTGGCTACATGAATATTTAAAATGATAGAATTTATTGTCACCAGGAATAAATGTCATTTTTTTGTGTCTAAAGAGTGATATACCCTCTTGACCAATAAAACACTAACCCATAAGTTTATTGGAAAACAACCATTTTAAATTATGACTAGAGCCTTTGCACATGCTATTTATCATGAGTTAGTTTATTCTCCCTTCTTATCTCTCTGGGTTCAAATGTAATATAATAGAAAATGCTTTCATTGATCCCTGCTGACATCCTCCAATAAAATTTTCAAGGTCTCTGAAAGGTAGAGAAAAAAGTGGCAGTTTAGAACTCATTCTCAGACCTTCCACCAGATCATCATTTAGAGATAATGTCAATGAAATAGGACATTTGGGCAGGATAATGACCACCTACTGTGAGATTAATCAAAAGGGAGAATATGTTCCTCTCCAACAAGGCAAAACAGAAGTGCTTATTTTCAATGTGCAGATTATGCATCTTTGAGGAGATAGCCACCACCAGAGATACTTTAAATAGTTTTTCATACATTTCATGGATATCTAAATGAAAGACTGTCTCCTCAACTTGATCTATAGACTCACAGATGATTTAATTAACGTGGCAAACCACTGAGGAAAATGAAATGGCAGATGAGGGTCACCTTCTGGGCTTGTCTGTTTGCTGTACATCTGTAATGGCTTTCTATGTTTGTTTTGGAGTGTGTGTACATAAAATTGGCTAGGATAGAATTTCTATACATTCATCCCAGCAGTAGAATTATTATATATAATATACTGAATACTCCTATGATTATTTGTTTCAATAACTTAAACTCAAGAAAGGGTATGCCTGATCTCAGTCAAATGGCCTTAAAAGACAAGTTGAGATGCTGGCCAGGATAGTTCACAAGGTAAAGGCACTTACCACAAAGCCTGAAGACCAGATATCAATTCCTCATACCCAGATGGTGGAGGGAGAAAACCAATTTCTCCAAGAAGACTTTGGAACTTCATACATGTGCCATGGCACATAAATACACACACACACACACACACACACACACACACACACCACGATGAGACTGTTAACATGGGTTATTGATTCTGGCTACATATAAATTTTTACCTCTTCAAGGATGTCTCACTTTTTATTTAAAAATTTAAAACCAAGAGTCTGTTTACATCTGTGAATGGTTTTAGTTGATTGAAACAATTTAGGTGAGAAGACCCACATTAAATCCAGATCTTTTGAAGTGGAAAGATCCACCTTAATTGGGTCACACTTTCTGATGGCAGCCTATACAGTTGTCATAGAAGAAAGAAGTATTTGCTCTTTGCCTACATGCCCAACTTTAGCTAGAAAATTCATTCCCTCACTGGTAGTAGAACCGACTTTTACTGGATTCTGGCATATACTGAAGAGCAGCTGAGACATCCAGTATCATGAATTTAATAACTACTGGATTCTTGGACTGTTTTTTCAGTAGACAGCCATTGCTGAAATAGTTGAACCATAGCCTATAAACCATTCTAATAAATCCTGTTTTATGTATATACATCCATTCTATCAGTTCTATGTCTCTAGAGGACACTAGCACAATTACTAATATAGATATCCTTTCTTATTATTGCTAAACAAATCCACACGGGAATGGAAGCATACGATAGTTGGCCCTTTTGTATTTATAGTCTTCATATATGTAGATATAATGAAAATAGGTAGGAAATATTCAGGGAAAAAATGGAATTTTGCCAATCATGAACAACCACAAAGATTTTTCTTAGGTTTATCCTTTTATACAGTAGAACAACATTATATATATATATGTATATATATATATATATATATATAATGTAAATATATATATTTACATTTAACTAAATAAGTAATCTAGAGGTAATTTTAAGCATAGGGTTATACAGTTTTATATAAGACTTCTTCATCCACATTCTTTATTGTCTATGGTTCTAAGTCTCCTAACAAATCATCAGTTCCCAACAGACTCATCTTTGGATCCTGATCAACTACATCCCTGCAAACAAGTGCATTTTCCTTTATACATAATACTTTCCACCCTTTTCATGTAAGCTGACAACTGGATGTTTTTATTTTTCCCAGATTATTTACTTCAATATTGAGAATTTATCTTCTTTACATGTTGTGTCTGCAGCTCAAGTTAGTAAATATTTAGAACCTTAAAAGAGTTTAGTATACAAAAATGGGCATGTTTTGCCAGAACAAATAGTAGAAGAGAGTTAGGAAGTGTTTTCCTACCTCGGGAGTATTTTGTCTGTCAAGATAAGCATCAGCTCAAAAACACAGGTGATAGCAAATGTTGGCGAGGATGTGGAAAAAGAGGAAAACTCCTCTATTACTGGTGGGATTGTAAACTGGTACAACCACTATAAAGCAGTCTGGTGGTACCTCGGAAAATTGAACAAAGTGTTACCTGAGGATCCAGATATACCACTCCTGGGCATATACCCAAAAGATGTTTCAACATGCAATAGGGACACATTCTCCACTATGTTCATAGCAGCCTTATTTATAATAGCCAGAAGCTGGAAAGAACCCAGATATACTTCAACAGAGGTATGGATACAAAAAATGTGGTATATTTACGCAATGTAGTACTAATCAGCTATTAAAAACATTAAGTTCATGAAATTTTTAGGCAAATAAATGGAACTGGAAAATATCATCCTGAGTGAGGTAATCCAATCACAAAAGAACACACATAGTATGAACTCACTGATAAGTGGATATCATCCCAAAAGCTCACAATACCTAAGATACAAAGCATAGACCACATGAAACTCAAGAAGAAGAAAGAACAAAGTGTGGGTGTTTTGGTCCTTCTTAGAAGAAATATCAAAATACTCAACCAGAGCTCCCAGGATCTAAACCTCCAGTCTGAGAACACAAAGGAAGGAACTCATGGCTCTACCTGTATAGGTAGTTGTGGGTGGACTAGTCAACCATCAGTGGAAGAGGAGGGCCTTGGTCCCTGAAAGTGTGGATTCCCTAGTGTTGGGTAATTTGAGAGCAGGGAGACGAGAATGGGAGGATGGTGGGAGTACACCCTCATAGAAATAGGAAGAGGGGGGACGGGTTTGGGGGGAATGGGAGAGGAGATAACTTTGAAAAGTAAATAAATAAAATATCCAATAACAACAACAAAAAAAACAAATAATGTGTCTGGAAACTTTAGTTGAGCAGTTGAGACTTTTTGTCAACAATTTATTCTGAGGATTTTAAATAATTCTCAAGGACAAGGTATTGTGGAAGAGGTCCATGAAACTTCAAAAAGATTGGTGAGACATACTGTTGCTGAGACAAAGAATGATGCCAACCTGTGAGCTTGCTGAGTGTCCTGGAGAGCTGTATTGGACATATGTTTCTGACCCATATTTGCTTGACTATATCCCAGATGGGACAAACTGCCTTGCCTCAAGTTTTTAGACCTTGTGGGATTGAGAATCAAAAAGAAAAATCATGTCTCTTGAATTCTTCTTACAGATGACCAGCTATTAGGATTCAATCATGTACTTGTCTAGAAATCATTCCAATATGGGAAATAACAGTCTACTTTTGAAAGACTGGATCTGGACTTTGTCAGAGACATATTTGGAAGCTAGCTGTAACTTGTTATGATGTTAAAATAGCAAGAGACAATGTTGGGACAGGATCTGGATATCAGACAAGGGTTAGTGCATGTTTTAAGGCTCTTTTAATTTTCAAGCTAAAATTGGTCTTGTCTCTTCTACAGCATTTATTGTAAGTTGCACTGACTGTATAATTTCCAATTATGTTAGTGTGTTGAAACCTGGCATGTCTGTCACCAGGGTCTAACAACCAGGTTTTGTCTCACTGCCCTGAGTATTAGAAAACCTTGATTCTCTGAAAAAAGCTTGAAAGTGCTGGAAGAAGTGAGTTAGGCTTTAAGCAGAAGCAAGAGGGTAGCAGGCTTGATTATCGCTGGTATAACAGCTTTAATTCCATTAATGGCTAGCCCCACTGTTTCTGCAATAGCATTAACACAAGGAGTTAAGACAACTATTTTTGCTAACCATCTAACAAAAAACGTTACTAAGGTATTTAGTATACAAAAAGATTTATATAGGTATCTGGAACAATGAATGATGTTCTATAACCCATTCAAATTATCTGAAGAAGATTCAGGGTTCAAGAGTTAAGAGCCATCCCAAGTGTCATGACAAATATCATTGGAGTAGTCTTACTTTTAAAATTCACAATGATTGTCATTATAATTTTAAAAAGTTTAAAGACACCTGTAGGATATTTGGCATAATCCTAACACCTTTCTGGGTGTGTTAACTTTGCATAGTGAGATTATGAATTTAAAGAATGTTGCTCTGTTGACCTTTGATGCTGCTGATAATGCTGATAAAATTATCCATGGCCTGAGCTCAGTATTTCCATTTTGGTCACACCTCAGGAATGGCATATATAGCTTGATCAGGCTAGCCATTCTTGTCTTGGAAATACTTTTATTCCTGCTAATCGTGTTAAAGCTTATCTTTAACAACATCAACATGTTGGCAGCCAAAGTACATGGCTTATACCTGAAAATGGACCCCCAGACAGAGTTATTAATTTAACAGGCTGGCAAGCCAAGGATGGGTAAGATTCTGCACAGAACCTTACCAACCTAAGACAGAAGTACATTGCCTTTGATAATGCATATTCCATGTTGGGTAAGGAAGGCATTCTCGTCAGAATGACTTAAGACAGGCTCAGTCTTATTAACAAAATAAGAAAGGGAAAGAGGTGGAGAGCCTTTGGGGCTGCCTGGCAAGAATCTGACATAGGCCAAGGACAAGGAAAGGGGCTGCTTGGCAGGAATATGACATTGCCAAGGACAAGGAAGTAGGCTTCAAGCAGAAATCTGACATTGGCTAGAACAAAGAAGTAATTCCAGGTAGAAATCTAAATTGTAGGCTACAACAAAGAAGTAGTCTCAGGCAGGAATCTAAATATTAGGCTAGAACAAAGAAGTAATTTCAGACAGAAATCTAAATTTTAGGCTAGAACAAGGAAGTAGGCTTCAGACATGAAAATGACCTTGGGCTAGGATAGGGAAGTAGGCTCAGATACTTTGGTCATCCTGATAAGCCTTTAGAAACAGTGATCATGGGAGTGTTCATGGAACTGGTTTTAATGCCTTATTTTTTCTTTAAATATTTGTGTTTATTGTATTGCTTGTTCCTTGACTATTTGCATCTATTGTATTGCTAGATTCTCAACCTAGAACTGACCTTAATACATGCATGTAATCAAATGGTATAAAAGCATAAAGGAAGAGGGAGTATAGGATAGGGAGTTCTAGGGAGGGGAACTGGGGAAAGGGGATGACATTTGTATTGTAAATAAATAAAATATGCAACAAAAAAGATAAGCATCAGCTAGCTCTGATGAAAGATGGACCACCTACATCTTTAGATCTATGCTACTGTCTCTTCTGTGAGGGCTAATTACACGTCAATAAAGAAGCAAGGCATGTTTTAATTGGTACTGAAATTCCATAAGGAAATTAAAGTATATTTACTTTTAATACGTGATTTTAATATCCTTATATTAAAATTAAAGTGAATTAGCATTCATTACAAAGACCAAGGCTTAGGGAACTTTGTCGGAATTCAGAGGGGACATAAAGGAAGACATTCTAAAGCTACTGTGTAGCCTTCACTGAGAAATACTGGGTTACAAGGAAAGAAAAATATTCAATCACCTTGAGCAACAAAATCGCATTTTAGAAATATTCACTTTGAATACATCAGTCTCAGATATATGACGAATCCTAGCATCAGAAATAGAAACCCAGAGAGTCTCTGTTACCATTTTTTCTGATGTTGGAATCACCAGTCTGCTTCACCCTTCATGTCTTCAGCACTTTCCTGTTTTACAAAACAACTTCCTTGGCTCTAGATTCTCTTGATCATTTCTCTCTTGTTGTATGTGATCTTTTAAATAAAAATAACACAAAGTCTTACCAGACCCTCTAGGCCCCAGTTCTAAACTGCTGGCTAACATTGGTCTGATTCTTTCTTCCTATAAATATGATCTCAAGTTCTAGGCTCCTGCTCTCCCAAAATAAGCAGATACCCTTCCCCCTAAAGCTACGCACATGGAGGTGGGATGAAAATACAGGTTTTCATAAGCTAAGGGGAGTTTTCAGACAAAACAATTGAGGTAGATGGGCAATCTTACAGGTGTCTAGAACTCTTTTCTAAGCTGTTGAACTGTAAACAACCTGTCTGGCTTTGCAAAATCCAGTATCTCAATTTTCTGAGCAACGTTTTATTTACCTCTATTGTTTCAGTGTAGATATAAATATCACAGCAAGTACTTTAATCTGTCCCAAACTACCCATGCATATATGATAAGCAAGAATACAGGAAGCATTTTCCAGAATCAAAGGACTTCTTTAATTTCATGGTTGTGTGTTGACAGAACCACTGGGATGACTGGTTTGAGACTCATAGTGCCTTTCCATGACAGCAGTATGTAAATTCGTAATTGAATAAATACATTGTACAACTATGAGAGCAGAAGCTGGAGCCCAGAACACAGCTGGAAGTAAGGCTGGAAAGAATAACAGAAAGCCTGCATATTAAGGCAGTGTCTCCATCACAAAGAGCTTGGTTGCAGTGACACATGTCCTCCAACAATTTTAGAATGCTTCCTGGGTTCTAAAGAAAAAGTATATCCCTCAGCATCAGTTTCTTCTTGTGATCCCCATGACTGAATGTTGGATCAAGGCTACTATTACTCTGAGTGCAAAGAAGGGGCGTCAGAAAACTGCTTTGATCCTGCTATCTCTGTCAGTGCTATTTAACTGAGACAAGAAGTAATGATAGGTATACATGGAATGAAAAAAAAGAGAAGAGTTCAATGTAGAAGTGTAGACACAGTATAAAAATATGAATACTTTTAGACTCAAAGTCTGATAAAAATCCCTTTTCCTGTATTAGCAGTTGTATGTTTACTGCCTTGGGGTAATTGTGTGTGTGTGTGTGTGTGTGTGTGTGTGTGTGTGTGTGTGTGTGTGTGTGTGCTCTATACAGATACAAACTTGGGAAACAATACAAAACAAAACCCAATTATTAAATATGTAAAAGGAGTAGGCATTTTTTCCTGATGTGAGAAATCGCTTGGAATTTATAGTAGTGACCTGAAAATAAAGCTGCCACAAATGGTCCAATAAATACCTGAGAGTTACAGATAGCAGTGATACCAGAGGGGAAATGCTCATACTAGCAAAATAGTTGGAAATAGGGGGTTGGAATCTTACAGTTAATAGACTTGCTGACATTAAGGGAGATTCAAAAACAAATATTTACTTACCACAAATAGGCACCAGTGAGAGACCAAAGTAAAATCCCAGCCAAGTCTAGGTTGTTGAACCATTGCTTACTTACAGAGGATGTGTGATTAAGGTTTACTTACAGGAGTGTGGGTAACCCCCAAACAGCTGCACCACCGAAAAGTCTCCACAGGATGAAAGATGACTTCCCCATAGCTACACAGGTGGCACCCCCTTTACTTATCCTTCTGCATCTCATACACTCTATCACCTGCTAAGAACATAAGGCCTTGTACAGTCACGACACATTGCATACAACTTGACAAATCGTGTCAGAAAAAAATCTGGCTGAGATTTAATAATTAGATATAAGATCTAATGATTCTCTCCACACTTTGATCTATGAGAGAATGCCAACAGGCACAATCTCTAAGGCCTCCTGCGAGGGGTTACAGATCCACTGATGCCGGTGGCAATAGTGGATCCTCTCAGAGGAAGGCATTTTTCCAACATCAGCACCCCTAGCCCAGGCTCTTAGAGGAAGTGTTTGAGCAGCAGCCATAAACTATGTGGTTGGGAGACTTCCAGAATAAGAAGAAAAATGGTGCTGATGCATTTACATCATTTGATTCACTTGTTCCTACTCTGGGTTTTATAATGAGATTCGTATAACCCATAGAGGTGAACAATTTTCATTTACACAGGACCCTTAGGAGTCCTTTCTAGCATTTTCCCTAATTAGAGAATATATTTCGCCACCAATTGAATTTCTCACCTTGAGAAGGTCAGCTAATTCCTTCATCTAACTCAATCTTTCCCTAAAAATGCACTGAGTCATCACTGCTCCAAAAAAAATCAGAATATTTAATATTAAATATTCAACAAGTAACTTGAGAATAAGTTGCTTTCCATACAAGAAAAAAAGAAAGAAAAACAAAAACAGAAAACAAACAAAAAAAACTTGCATAGATCCACTGTGAATTTCATCTAGATTTCACCACAAATGTGAAATCAGAAGTTTTCCTTAGTCTTCCTGAGCCAGGTGCCGTTTTTGTGAAACAGGAAGCAAAATTCTAGTGTAGTTTATCCTTAAATCTACTACTTTACAACCAGCAATGAACTTTCCATAGTTAGAAGTAATGAATGCATGCAACCATTCTGAGAAACAAACTGCATTCTTTGTTAGGGTGAGAAAAGAAATTTCACAGGAACCTTAGGACGGAAATCACAGCAGAACGTGGTTTTGGAAAGGGTAGTAGGAACTAGCCTTACCAGAGGCCTTCTCCAACTGACTCCCTTCCTCCCTCCATCCTTCCTTCCCTCCCTCCCTCCCTCCCTCCCTCCCTCTTTCTCTCTTTCTTTTTGAAGATTTTGTTTCACTGAGTAATGTTTTCCTGAACATATTGTTTGTGAACCATATTCATGCAGTGCCTTTAGCGGCCAGAAGAGGGCATCAGATTCCCTGGCACTGGAGTTGAAGACGGTGAGCTGCCATGTGTGTTCTAGGAAATGAACCCAGATCCTCCATAATAGCAGCCAGTGCTCTTGACCTCTGATCCATCTCGGAGATCCAAATTTTTTTCTTACAACCGCATCTCCTCTTCTTTCTCTGAATTCTTAGTCTCACTTTCTTGTATCTTTTTCTTTTTTAGAAAAGAACAAGATGACGACGACACATCTCTGGTGAATCATTGTGTATTTACAGACATTCCTACGATGGTTGCATGTAAGAAACTATAAGAATAGGTTCAGATTATGTTGATCAGTACTCTTTTGAACCAGTTGAGACTAATGACTCCACATGTCAACTGAGATTGTGCAAAGTTATCCAAAATACGAAAACTTATGCCACTACAATTCAAGTCAAAGGTCAGAAAAATTCTAATTTCTACTCTTTATAAAAATCAACTTCAGGTTCCCTCCTTGAGCTGCAGAATTTAGCATTTGATAGTCCCCAAACTTGATTTCATTCATCTTCAGAAAGAAACTGATGTATGTTCTGTCAAGATCCCAAGTTCAAGTATCTTATCGACGAGCTCCAAAAGTACCGACCATGTGCTTATCTTTAGAGCACAGATCAGTATAGGCACTATAGGAACCTGGAAGCTGCCACTATTGGTTCATTAGAGGAAGAAAACAGCCAAAAGGAATATTTCACCCAAAAGTGTAATTTTAATTTTTAAAAATCTTTCTTTTTAAAATGACGGTTTTTAAACACTTTAACCTGCCTTGTAACCCACCACCGACCAGAGGTAGTGGAAAAGAAAGGATGCGGGGCACGTTGACCTGTTTAGAAAAGTTCTTTGGAGCAACTTCTGTCTGCGTTGTCTGGAAATCAGCAGTTCAGTTCACAGGTTAGCAGGCGGCAGCAGCTCGATCCACTCACAAGCACTTCACAGATACACCAGCAGTCCAGTTCGGTAGAGTCGGGTTAGCAGCAGCGGTCACATGATCTAGCAGAGACAGCCAGGCCTCAGCCTCAGCTCAGGTCAGCAGGAGGGACCAACAGAAACACCAGGAGATGCTCTCAGCTGTGTCTCACTCAGGGAAGCAAAGATCAGCGAAGATGAGAGACTCGAGAATTGCACAGCCAGCTGTACCGGCAAGCCTAGCTCTGTCTCTTACTCCATGAAGTCACATTTATAACCCTCCAAACATCACATGTCCTCCATGTGCCTGTCTCAGCACGGCTCTTGTCTTACCAAAGTCCTTGCCTTAATCAACTCGAGTTTTTAGAAGGGACAACAAACTACAATATTCCACAAGAAGTTCGTTGGTACATTTTTCTCTATGGTGTCCCAACAAATGTAGTTCAACTACGTAATATAAGATGGAGCAATATATGTGTGTTGTTACCAAAGAATCTTTCATCATGTGTCCTTTCACATGCTTGCTTTAGTAGAAGATCCTCTCTCCTGTGTCTGCTTCAGCACAATATTCCTTCACGAGTCAGCCTTAGACTTTCACACCTGTGTCCACCTTAACGAAATGTTCTTTCATGTCTTTGCACCAGCAAAACACTATCAACAGACTTTCCGAAGAACCCTTAAATTTCCACTTCACAAAAGCGATTTGTTGGCCTCAGCAGCTGGTGGAAGTTGCAGAGATACAATGTACAAGACAGTATAATGCAGCAAGCTAATTGAAATGAATTGGGATGTAATCAAGAATGAAGAAATAAAGGAACAACGGAAAACTACAAGTCCCACGGAAAACTACAAGTCCCCGAGCGAGACCTGTGCACCTGCCTAATCCAGTGAGCCATTACCTCACCATCCCTATGACCTCAAACGTAAACCTGTGAAGCAGGCATCTCTGGAGTGAGCAGGATGGAACTCCGTATCTTGGGGATTCTCAATATCACCAGGACATAGGAAATGCCAAAAGCAATCCCTTGGTGCGTTATCCATCATAATTCTTCTATTATTTTAAGTTCTTCTTCTGGGCCAAAGAAAATATACATTGTTTTAACCAACACTTTATCAATAAGAATGTGACTTAGGCATAACATATGTTCGGAAATAACAGTCAATATTGGTTTGTGTGGGTTTGGTACTGAAGTAGGTATACAGGTGAGTGGCAACTGCCCTTGCTTTTATGTTCATCTGGGAGTTGGAGTCAAAGCATTGAAATGATCTCTTTTGTTATTCTCCTCTCTCCTCCACCATTCACACCACACTCACACACACACACACACACACACACACACACACACACACACACACACACCATCATCATCATCTCCTCCCCAGCTACCTGGATACACAGATACTAATAAAATTTTAGAGATTGTAGGAAGAACATAATGACTCCCTTTCAAATACTGATAGTTTTTTGTCTTTTATTTTTTTGTTGTTTATTAATTATTTTATTTGTTTACATTTCAAACGTTATCTTCCTTCCAGGTTTTCCCTCCAGGAACCTCCCCACACTGTCCCCTTCCCCTTTGCCTCTAAGAGGGTGCTCCTCCATTCAACTAAGCACTCCAGCCTCACCCTTCTAGCTTTCCCCTTCTCTGGGGCATTAAGCCTCCACAGGACCAAGTGCCTCCCCCTCTGACCTATACCAGATGAGGCAGTCTTCGGCTACACATGTAGCAGGAGTCATGGCCCATGTATGCTATTGGTTGGTGGTTTAGTCCCCAGAAGCTCTGAGGGATCCAGTTAATTGATACTATTGTTCTTCCTGTGGGGTTGAAACCCCCTTGAGCTTCTTCACCCTTCCCCTAACTCTTCCATTGGGATCCCCAGGCTCAGTCCAATGGTTGGCTGTGAGTATCTGCATCTGTCATCTGCCTTAGCCAGCTGCTGGCAGAGCCTCTCAGAAGACAGCCATACCAGGCCCCTGCTTCAAGCACATCTTGGCATCAGCAATAGGGTCAGGGTTTGGTGTCTGCAGATAGACTGGATCACATGATGGGATGGTTTCTGGATGATGTTTCCTTCAGCCTCTGCTCCATTTTTGTCCCTACATTTCCTTTAGACAGAGACAATTCTGGGTTAAAATATTTTAGATGGGTGGGTGGCCCTATCTTTCCACTGGGGGGGGTCATGTCTATCTACTGGAAGTGTTCTTTTCAGGTTCTATCTCCCTGCCGTTAGGTATTTTGGAAATGTCATCCCCACTGGGTCCCGAGAGTCTCTTGCATCCCTGGATTCTGGTACTTTCTAATGGTTCCCCGGTCTTTTTATTCTTTTCAAGAATCCCAGGTGAATTGGAAACTTCAATTCCATGTTGTAGCTAATCATTATACACTATGAACAGAAATTTAAAACCATAAAACACCAAGAGATAATGGCAATCTCTAATGTACTAAAGTCAAACCACCTAGGCTATTTTTATGACATTATACTGTAGTTAATAAGGTGAAACACAAGATCATTTAATCTACACTTTTCTAAGATATAAAAGCAGATTAGCTAAACCTCCTCTTTAATCATAATTTGAGGGTTTTCTTAGAAACTCTGATGAATAATCAAAAATATCTGTCTTACAGCATATTTCTGAGTCCTTATTCAGATAATGGAATATATATTTACTATTATCATTATATATAATATATCACATATCACATATTAAATAGTATATATTATAATGTATATTATATCACATATTAAATAGTATATATTATAATGTATAATATATTCATATATATATATATATATATATATATATATATATATATTTCCTATTATCCAACTTGTTCCTAGTGTGAGTAAGAGTACTGATTCATCCTGTGTTCTTTTGATGTAGAAAGATCCAATTCCCATCCTTGGACACAGTGCCTCCCATCACACATAACACCTCAGAACTTTAGATTGCTGTTAGGCCCCTTGGTATCATAAACACATACTGTCAACACCAGCATTCTTTTAGGTGCGTTTTTTTGGTTTTCATCTTACCCAGGAGGGCAGGCAGATATAAAAATATAAGTAACTAGGTATGCCTACGACCCTTTGCTCAAGATCATAGACTGTGCTCTAAGTATGTGGAATTTCTGTCAATAATTTTTCTCCAGTAGTTGCAATTACATTTCAATACCACCAGATGGCAAAAGGCAGAATCACATGAATCTAAACTAAAGGTCTTGGTCGGCTCCATTTGGTCCTTAAAACACTGATCTAGTGCACTGTTCTTTGACATTAGTTGCTGTGTCTTACTTTGGAATGAAGCTACTTCAGGAACTGGTTCTCACTACTCTTGAGAAAGCCCTCTCCCTGCAGATAATACCAGATTGGTGAGGCATTCCTCAATAAGACATGCTCAAAAGTGGTTGTACTAACTGACCAAGCACTGCCATAAGAACTGAGCCAATAAGTACAGTATCCCAAAGCTGATTTGCGTGGGAAGCATCATCCTAAACATTCTAGCCTCTTGCTTGGAATTCTTTAAAATCCAGGGAAAAGATCGCTCTTAGAAAGTCTATGCCATGTTAAATTGTTTCTTTACCTGAACATTTGTCTTCATAAATCATTTACAGCTCCTTATTTGCAATTGAAACCTTTCTCCTTTCTCCCTAGTTAGCTTCTAGTTTTGGAAAAATAAATACTTTTAAAATTATTTATGAGAATCCTTTCAGGATACATAGTTCCTATTTCTATATCCTAAGTATTAACTTACTTGTATTTTCTGTCTATAATTGACTTTACATTATTGAATTTATATCTACTATATTTCCTAGAGTTTGAATTAATTCTTCAAACCTTCAAGGAGATTTTTGCAAATCATTTATAATTTGTATCACAAACTAATACAAATATTATTCGAGATTTTTATCAAGTATATTTTATTTAAGGTTTAAAATACATTAAATTTAGTTTAAATACATAGGAAGAACAACAATATCAACCAACCAGACCTACTAGAGCTTCCAGGAACTAAACTACCAACCAAAGAGTACACATGGAGCAAACCGTGGCTCCAGATGCATGTGTAGCAGAGGGTGACCTTGTCGGGCATTAACAGGAGGAGAGGCCCTTGGTCCTGTGAAGGCTCGATGCCTTAGTGTCGGGGAATGCTAGGGCAGGAGGCAGGAGTGGGTGGGTAGGTGGAGGAGCACCCCCATAAAAGCACAGGAGATGAAATAGGGGTTTTCCAGAGGGGAAACCAGAAAAGGAGATAACATTTGAAATGTAAATGAATAAAATATTCAAAAAAGAAAAGAAACATAGGAAATGTATTCTCATATAACTATTCTAATTGTAAATTTAAAAATAGATTTTAACATTTCTTTATTCTCCTATTAGAAAATAATTTTCAAGGTATTTATTCAGATTAGTTATGGTTTCCTAAAGTGGGCTAATGTATCCATTTTTCATTACTTAAAAAAATGACACAGAAACTGGGACACTACAAAGAATGTACTTATGTGAAATAGCCTTTTAAAATGTTTCACTTTGGCAAATAACTTTATCAGCTCAATTCAGTGTGAAATCACAATGATAATTGTGGAGAAGAAATCTCGCGGGCGGGGGGGGGGGTGTGAAGAGGGAGTCCAGTGGCCGGTCCCTCGGTGGTCTGGCATCAGGGTCCCGGGCGGGCTTCCCATGCGGCCAGTGGAGGATCCCACATTGATACAGCCGCTGCGGGCTGGTGGTGGGCGGCTCAACTTTCCAAAGGCTGGGAACCTGGCGGTGGCAGATCAGGCAACACGTGGAGTCCGGTTTTCCAAAGCTTTTATTGTTCATGCATGGTAAATGGATGTAGGTGGTGCGCGCTTCCCCCGCCAAAGGCCAGGGAAGTCTCTTTTTATAGGGAAGGAAAAAGGGGAGGGAATAACTTAATTAGCTACGCCCCTGGCCTTTTGATAATTCATTAATATTTAAATCTCTGGAGGTAGAGATTTGTTAATCACGCCCTCTACCTGTGTCCTACATGACTGAAGGTAACAGGTTAAATAGAGTTACCTCGTCCAAGACCCAACAGATAATAGTATCAATAAGTAGCTAGCACATTAAAATTCATTTAATACTTGCCATGTTGTCAAGATTCAGAGTACTCTTTCTTCAAAAATGGTGAAACTGAGGCATATAGTCCATTATTCAGGAACAGGTCATTGCTCATGCTCCTAGCAATGTATTCTTACCACTTAGGTAGTTTTGGGAAGTGGACTTACTAACTTTTTCGCCATTATGTATAAATCTAATCCAATCTCACAATTTCTTGAATCCATTCAACATTTTACTCATACAGTTAAAGTCCTAAAACACCTTGGAGTACAGTTAAAACTTGACTAATTAAGAGTTGTAGTTAGGAGAGATGACAGAGGTTCTGGTTAGTCAACAAAATGATGGACTGGGTATTAGGATTATCTTGTACCTCACTGGTACAAATAGGCATAATTATGCTCTAATTGTATTTTGAGAGAAAAGTTTTATTTTAACAGGAAGGGTGATATGTAGGAGGAGCTAAGGTGGGAGGAGTACAGAGAGGAAGATAAGGAGTAAGAAGAGGAGGAGAAGAAGGAGAGGAGAAGCTAGATGATGAGAGAGAGAATGAGAGAGAAAGAGGGAGGGGGACATGGAGGCAGTTGTTCGCGTGTCTCCACCAGTCAAAGATAGTTGATATATCTAGGTTGGGTATTGGGTTACACTTTTGATTGAGCATTACCAAACCTATAAAGCCTTTGATTAACATTTTTAAAAAATTGTATAAAAGCAAAAAGGAAAAGGGGGCATGGGATAGGGGTTTTCTAGGGAGGGGAAATGGGGAAAGGGGATGGCATCTGAAATGTAAATAAACTATCCAATAAAAAAATAAATAAAAAGTGAAAAAAAGAGTTGTAAAAGGTGAGAATATAATGCTAATCGAAGATTATTGGCTGACACACTCTTCCCAGAATCCCTTGGTGATCATGGAGCAGATGTCCCACAGCAGAAGAATGGATACAGAAAATGTAGTTCATTTACACAATGGAATACTACTCAGGTATTAAGAACAAGGACATCCTGAGTTTTGCAGGTAAATGTATGGAACTAGAAAATATCATCCTGAGTGAGGTAACTCAGACTCAAAAGGACATACACTCATAAGTGGATATTGGACCCCCCCCCAAAAAAAAAAAGTACAGAATACCCAAGATACAGTCCACAGAACTCAAAAAGGTCAACAAGCTGAAGAGCCCAAGTGAGGATGCCTCAGTCCCACTGGGAAGAGAGAAGAAAGCAATCACAAGTGGGGAGGGAGGGAGGAACCTGAGAGGAAAAGTGGACAGGGATGGGGGGGGGGGTCAGGGAGATGAACAGCTTATCTGGTATAGTGTGAGGGGAAAGGACTGAAGCCCTGGCTTATGATTAAAGTGTTTCCCATCATTTTTTTCCCTTTCACCTAACCTCTTAGGATCCGATTGAAATACAAGAAATTGCCACAAACTTAAAAAGGTTAAAACAGTTTAATCTTACAGTGTCTTCAGGTCAAGTACTGCATGTGATTTAGCCACTTTCTTTGGCTAGAAAACTCACTGGCTTGTACGTCAGGTGTCATTCAGGGCTTGGCAAGATTTATAGTAGCTCAGGTGTGGAGAATTCCACTTGTAAGCCACACTCATTTCCTTGAAGCTGCTATTGCTTGCCAGAGATTATTCTCAGCTGATGAAGGCTCTTGTGATTCTTTACCATGTGAGCATCTGCCGCCTTACAGCTTACTTCATGTCTGTTTGCTTCCTCAATTTCAGTGTTGTAGACAATAATGTTTGAGTCCACACGGAAGGTCCCGGTGCCTCTCTACATTGAAGTGAACAGAAACACATGGGTGGTTGCTAGAAAGCTGGTAGTTTTCTGGTAACTTTACTATTATTAAAGAGCACAAGACTTTAGAGAAATGTCTTGTCACACCTATAGCCTAGCTCTGAAGGGGCAAATAGGAGAAAAAGTGACTAACACAGTTTTACTCAATTTCCCATAATTCTAGTTCTTCCAAGCATATTAATCTCTAGATTCTCTTCGTCCATGAATCTTTAGTCTCCTGCATCACCAGCAGTTCTTCTATTCGGTCATCTAGCAAAATACAGAAACAGAAAATGTGAAGACCACAGAGGTTTCATTATAAGGCCTTTAACATTCTATAGTTTAAAAGTTCATCATAAGGACCTGGTTATATGATACCAAGACCATGAACGGCAGGATGTGATGATTCTAAGAACCAACTTATTGTCTGACTACCCTACTAAACTTAAGGCAACAGAATAACAATTGTAACTGTGTCACTCCTCTACTGCACTGTGAGTTTCAAAGTGACTCCATGTGCATGTTTGTTTTCACAAACATGTCTTACTCATAGACAGAACCCAAGGTTTTTGTATAAGCTCAGGTTACTAAAGGTAACAAACCCCTAAAACCCTTTTACACTAGAATTAAAGACCACTTCTGACTGTTAAGAAGCTTGGAGTTTTGTTCAAAGACAAATGGAAAGCATTGATTGTATACCATGATTTAAAAATTAGCACTTCTTTGATGACTTTGTAAGTTCTAAGCCAACCTATTACATATAAGATCTTGTCTTAGTCAATCTGTCAATAAATTCCTTACAATGATAATTATAAGATCTCATCTTGGTCTAAGTGCATCATCAATGACAATACTTGTGCTGGTGATACAGATGGCACTCAAATGACACAAAGGTGGTGACTACTGACAGACATTCCTACAGTACCACTGCATTAGGGATCCATGTTAGGGGATATTTGTACCATTAGTCTTTTGAGAGAGAGGAAGAGAGAGAGAGAGAGAGAGAGAGAGAGAGAGAGAGAGAGAGAGAGAGAGAACAGGAAACAGGTACTCACTTTGGAGAGAAGAGGACTTTGGACACATTGGAGGCAGAGTTATGGGTGGTTGTTAACCACCTGACACAGTTGCTGGGAACCAAACTCAAGCTTTCTGTAAGAGCAGAAGCACTCTTAACTACTGAGCTCATGTACCCCTAGGCTTTGGCTTCAGGATTCTCACTGAAATATCAGCATTTTACCATGGTTGAATGGAAGGAAAAAAAATACAGAAATCACAGATTAAATCTGGAACACACTAAAATGATCACAATAGTCTCAAAATACTCTTTGGAAGAAATATAAAACTAATTATAACTTTTGTATACATTAAACTAATGTATAAGAAGTGATGTAATATCTTGTTTTTAATATTTTCAGATAATCTTTCCTGGGTACAATGTGTTATGTTGTGATTTCAATTCATTGCTTAAAATCACACCATGAGGTAAATATTTAAACTCCCATATTCATTTTACAAATAAGAAAATGAAATTTCACATCAAATAAGGAATGTATTTGATGACATGTGGTACTGTTGAACTGTTTTTAATCTTCTGGTGCAAGCTCCATCTTCTGATCTTGTCATAGAAGCTCTCAAATATTTTGCTTAAATCCAACCCATTGATTTGTTTGTCTTGATGAGCAAGACATGTTGCTGAGCATAGAATAATATGAATGGACTGTTTTGTGTTCCTTCACTTGATTGATTTTTAACAGACAATAAAACTTTCTGCATTATATTCATAATTTTATGAACTACTCAAGAAATATTTTTTATTCACCATAAGAATATTAAATAAATCCAACCTGGATTATATGCTTGATTTTCTTAACTATTACAAATAACAAACTTAAGAGCATATGATATTATAAACAGGCATGACAGAAGGTTATTTATTTTGAAACTTTGGATTTTATTACGTACTTCTTCCAACTAATTTGAATTTTAATATTTTCATGTTATATTTTATATAATTTTCAGTTTCGTTATGGATACCAGGAATCAATCCATTCCTGACTTTCAAAGATAGCTTATGAAAATCCTCTAACATTATTTAATTATGATCACAAAGCTTTGCTTGTTGAATGAGAGCTTGAAAGTCATCAATTTATTTTTATCGTGCAAGAAAAAAAAGTATGTCGAGTTATACTTCTTTACTCTGCAGGTCTCAAATAGTTTCCAGTAAGTCCTTCACTCCATCTATTCAAAGGAACACACATTATTCTCGATCTTTCAACTATCTTCTTGAAATACTCAGGAGTTCAATAGCATTGTTGTTGAGAGTTTCTCAAGAAAGCGCTTGCATATTTTAAATGTTCTTAAAGTTTTGAGATCATCAGTGTTTCTCAGGAGAAAGAATTATTGACTGTCTAAATGAACTCTGCTGTCTTGCACCAATCCCAGAGGGACCAGGAACTACAGTAGTGTACAGAGGAAAACCATTTTAATTATTTTATCATGATCAACTCCTAGGAATAAGTTCAGTGTCTCCCAGTAGCCAAAAAGAAGTTTATTTTAAATTAAAAGACATTTTTGCTTCATCCAAAAGTTTTCCATTATCTACAGCCACAGAGGAAAAGGAAAATAAAGTGGCTTAGGTAGAGAGTAGACATTATAGAAACTACTAATTGTCCGCTCAATACCTTAGCATCTACCCCCATATTTCTTGTCACTACTATTTTGATTTTTCTCAGTGAGGCAATGATCCGCCAATGGTTTAAAAAAAAAACTGTACCAGGTATAAGTCAATTATCCCAAACCTGTTTTCTGTCAGGCTTCTGAGGGTTGATTCTATGAGTTCTGCATTTTAGGGACTGACTGGAGAAGAACTTGAGAAAAATGTTGCATCCTTGTTATTATTAAGCTCAGGAAGGGTGACTGAGCAGGCCCTATTATCTCTCACTATCATTTTTATTTCTACTTGGATCTTGTGCTCCGAATTATGTCACCATTCATTCATTCTGAGCCCAAAACCAGCAATGAAGAGCTAGACTCAGGGTGACGTCATTCAAGCCCCTTGGTAGATAATTACAAAAGTACTTTCCAACTTTGAAAACTTTCAAAGCCAAGACTTTTAAAATTGGCATCAAAAGATTTTCATAATTATTATTGTTTAGATCAGCCCTCAACAAAATTACTCCTCTATGCTTGTTGGACTTTGAAATTACATTTAAGAAAGTTTCAATGTGTACAAGGCAACACCTCAGTTGTTGCAAATTTTTTGATGGATGGCTTCATGTTTCAACAAAGTCAACTAAATTAACTAGTTGAAGTTGCCAGTAAAGTCGGGGGAAGAGATATTCTATACTCTAGAATGATAAATTCACAATATGCTGAAAAAACAGAGAGACAGTTTTTGAGTGATTACTTCAAGAAATCTAAAAGTGCAGAGAAGGAGAAATGCTACAAGGCTGAAGCTTATGTTACTTTCAAAAGATAGTGTAGTTTCTGGATTGGGGGGTAACCTCAGTGAATGGGAAGGGAACATGACCATTACCGTAGAAAGAAGAGATCCACGGGATTTGATACAGTTACAATGACTTCCACAGTCTAGTCTATGAAGATATTACCAATACTTTAAAAATTGGACTGAGCATCGGGACTCCAGTGGAAGAGTTAGGAAAAGGATTGAAGGAGCTGAAAGGAGTTGCAATCCCATGGGAAGAACAATATCAATCAACCAGACCCCACAGAGCTCCCAGGGACTAAACCACCAACCAAAGAGTACACATGGAGGGACCCATGACTCCATCTGCCTATGTAGTAGAGGATTGCCTTACATGGGATCAATGGGAGGGGAGGTCCTTGTTCCTGTGAAGGCTTAATGGCCCAGTGTAGAGGGATGCTAAGGTGGTGAGGTGGGAGTGGATGGGTGGGTGGAGAAGCACCCTCATAGAAGCAGGGGGAGGGGGAGGTGGAGAGGGTTTATGGAGGGGAAACAAGGAAGGGGGAAAACATTTGAAATGTAAATAAAATAAAATAACCAATTAAAAAGAACAAAAAATCAAACAGAAAGAAAGTTTATTCAGTTTCTGAGTAGGTCGGATGTTGTATACTTTTAATACTGGAAATACATATATACAACTTTGGAGTCTTTTCATAAAGCAATGATGACAGATAAATTATAAAGGTTTTTAAACTTCATACAATCATTAATGCAGAGATTTTTTCTATAAATGCAAAAAAATTTGGCACTGTCCACAGTAGTCTCTTTCAGTAACTTTCAAGAGTTCCTTTCTAACAGTAAACTTTTAGCTTCAAAGTAGCAAGTAGTATTTTCTCCTTAAAACTTCTGCAGTATTAGAAATGCATTGAAGTTTGATTAAAAGGACAGTGAATGCAAACATAAATCCCTTAAAAAATATTTAGAGCACAGCATCTTAACCCATCTTGTATTTATAAGACACATTTTAAAGTGAATACCTCTTAAGAAAGGAGGCTATTAGGTTGAGCAATGTCTTCTCTTCCCAATTGAGTATCAGACAAGCAGAATATATAAATCTGCTTTATATTACTGTATCAATGGCTGATGTTCAATGGACTTTTGGTATTTGGACTATAAATATCTGACAAAGGAATAAACATCATGTGGAAGGAAATTGGCTGTAAATGCAGACGGTGCTCTGAATAGGCCTCCATGGAATTACCTACTTAATCTTTGCTACTTTCCTTTAGGCTTTGTGGCTTTTGAGGATGTAATTATTTTTCTTATACAGCTGGTGATTTGGAAGGACGTCAGGAGCGTGTTCTTTTTAGCACACTGATAGTTAGCAAGCCTGTTGTTAAAGGTCATGTTGTTGATCCAGAATCTATTTAAATGTGAACTCAGTGATTGTGGTGCTGGTACCTATAACTCTCCTATTTCCTCAACTAAATGGGGAAATTTTTATTAGTGTGCTGTGAAGGTTTCAAATAATGGTGCATAATATTCTCTTACCTCCTTTCCACTGCCTTCTTTCTTCATTTAACTTCTCGTAAGACTATAGAAGGAAATGCTTGTCACTAATGGCATTGCTTGAAATTTACGAGGACTGATGCTGACATTAAAAGTATTCACAGTAATTATCAGGAAAAGAAATCGCCGCAATAGAGCTGTCTACATCTTTAAAATTGGCTATACCTTACATTCAGAGAGTAATACGTTATGATTTATTTCTACATACACAGAAAATAATAATGACTGAAAATATAAGTGATCAAGTGTTACACTATGAAGCGCTGTGAATGATATGAGTTAGAAGATAGAGGCAGAAGAGTAAAGACAAAGAAATATCTTGGTAGAAACAGCATTAGCAGGACCCTGGTGAATGATAGAATTAGACGGAAGACCCTTTCTCCTTTGGAAAACCATCCTGGCTAGTTGAATTTGCCATCACTGCCAAGAAGAAGCCAAGAGAAGACATTACCACAATGTAGCATGCTTTTAAGAGGCAGCATTGCTAACTGTAAAAACCCAACTGAAGCCTGCCCACAGTACTGAAATAAAGCTAATAAATTATGAAAATGTTAGGTAAACGTTTACAAAAAAATAATTTTCTTCCAAACTTAAAAAAGTAATTGGAAATGTATGTGGACAAAAAAGTCAACAAATGTGATCCAGAGTCAACCCAAACAAGTCTACTCCAAAATATATCATTACCAAGCTCTCAAAGGTCAGAGAGAAAGAAAACAGTCTGAAATAAAAGACAGAGACAAAAGAAGATGCCTAAGTGTATTCAAATTTGCCTGACAGTAGATTTCACTGAACCCTGTAGGTCAGGAGACAACATCATGAACTCTTCAAATTGTTAAAAGAGAAGAAAGATATTCCAAGCCAGAACACTATGTAGTGAAAGCTGTACTTCAGAAATAGAGATAAATATTGATAAAGGCCAAGGGAATATCTGCCCTCCAGAACTATCATCTAATACATGATAAATAGTTTTTCAAACAGAAGAAATTACTACATTAAATAACATTGCAAGATTTAAAACTCTCCCACAAAAGAAATATAAACTCAGAATGTTCTAATATTGTAAACATGGTGCACAGGGAATTCATATCTTTAGTCTGAAATTTTAAAACAAAATAATTAAAATAAATTTACTGTTATGTTAAAAATAAGGAATATAGAAAGATTAAATGTAGGGCTCTAAAAATTCTAAATATTGAGATGGAACTCAATGGATTTTATTAGTACATTTTATTGTTTGTGGCCTCCTTTTTATGATTATATTAACTTTCAACCATTTCAAAGTGGCTTGCTAAAATACAAAATATTTTGTTGAGCATCATGGTAGCAATAAAGAAAATCTATAACCTAAGACTGAAAAATAATAAGAAACAAAACTACTCCATAGACTAAGCCAACCACAAAGAAATCTGAAAGAAAGGAATGAAGACAGTTATAAAAGAAGGAAGGGAGGAAAAAAAGGTAAGATGTAAACAATTTCTAAGATGGTTGTAGGAAGCCTTACCTCTCTGTAATTATTTAACTAGAAATGCATGACATTCTCTAATCAAAAGATTAAAGTGAAAAATGTAACTGAAGAAAACATGCCACCACATGTGTTCACAAGAAATCCAATTCTAACAAACACAAAGTGAAAAAGATGTAATCAGATATTTTATGTAAATGAAATAAGAAAACAATAACAGACGTACATAGATAAAAATATATCTTAAATAAAAACCAATTAAAAGATACTAGGAGGGTAAAAATAAGGCACTATGGTTCAGGGCAATGGCTGCTCTTCCAAAAGACCCTGGGTTGATTTTCAGTACCCTCATGACAACTTACAACCGTCTGTAACTCCAGTACCAGGAGATGGGATGCCTTCTGCCTTCTGTCCTCCAGGGGCACTGTCATGGACCTAGTGCACAGACAAACATGCCGCTAAATCACTCATATAAAATAAACAAAGTAGACAACAATATTTAAAGGTTATTATATGATCGTAAAGTGGAAATGCATCAAGAATTAATAATTCCATACATAGATGAACTTAGCATCTCTAATATCATTGTCTAAACATATAATACTAGTTAATTTGATGACACTGGTAGACTTAGACCTGTAGTTCTAGGGTAACTTTACTTCCTAGTTTAATCCACAAGGAGGGTTAAAGTGAACACTAGACCATGTTCCTAATGATATCTAAAGAGCATTCCATCCAACATGTTCAAAACATACATCCTTCTCAACTGATGCATCTTCCAGGGAAGGTCCCATGGGCCCTGGAGTACACACAAAATGAGGGTCAAAAAGATGTTTAAAAACAAAATCATATCAAATATATTTTCTGAATACAATGCAATAAAACTAGGAATCAGCACCCCCAAAGCCTTTGGCGCTTATAGCAATCAAAGAATTTATACTTGAATAACCAAATGAATCGTGGAAGTCATCAAAAACTGAGTTTAAGATGTCTCTGAAACAATAAAAGGGATGAAATGTCAGTGGGCAAAATTTATTGGATAGGGAAAAGCAGTCCTAAAGAGTGAGTTTAGAACAATAATATCCTGAATTGAAGAAGACGAAATTAAGAAACAAATGACTAAATGAGAGCAGATACTCATAAACCATACAATACGCAAGCGATTGGTAGCTAGACTGAATGGAGGTTTTTGAAAAGTCCAAATACTAAATAATTTAAAAATCAATAAAATATAAATATGGAAAAGAGATATTGTAAACAGGAAGCTTCCTTTTATGTTTAAAATGCATGCAAATTGTGAACAACTACATTAAAGATGTCACCATTACAAATTATTTGGGAAATGCGAGTTAAAACCAGATGTGACATGTCCCCACCCCTGTAAAGCACAACTAGTACTGGTGAGGCTGTGGGACGTGGAACACTGGGCCAGTGTTGGGAAATGTACTTTAATCTAGGTTTCTGAGAAGTAATGTGGAGCCCTTCAAATGTTAAAACTAGAGCTGCCAAATGAGGTAGCATCCCATGTGTCCTAATTAGCTTGCTGTCACTGTGACAAAATTCATCCAGTGAACAGCTTACAGAAGCAGAGACTTATTCTGGCTCCAAAATTCAGAGGTTCCTTCCCATAGCCATTGGTCCTATTGTTTCAGGACCTACGGAAAAGCTATATACCACGATGGAAGTCCATGACAAAGGGAAACTCCTGATGTTATAGCAGCAAGGAACCAAAAGGAGAAGGAAGGAACAGGTCCCCATAGGGCATGTCACCAATGACCTGCTAATTGGAATCACTCTTCCAGAGAGACCCTGCTCCTTAATATTTGTACCGCTTCCCAACTTCCCAATAGTGCCTATAGCACTGAGGGAAGCAAAGGAAGAAACTCAAACCAAGTGGGGACCTGGAGGCAGGAGCTGATGTAGAGGCCATGGAGGAGTGTTGATTACAGGCTTGCTCATCATGGCTTGTTCATCATGCATCCTTATAAAACCCAGGACCACCAGACTAATGATTGCCCCACACATAATAGGCTGGGCCCTTTAATATCAGCCACTAATTTAGAAAATGCCCTCAGGCCTACCTATCTACCTACAGCAAGGTCTTATAAAGGCATTTATCAATTGAGGTTCCCTCTCCTCAGATAACTATAGCTTGTCTGTATAACCAACAAGCTATAGCCAGTAGTACATCATTGAGCCCATGCAAATAATGTCTTTCTTTGTTTTTCTATAAGGTAATGATTTTTACCACAAAGTAATCAAAGTAATGATAAGTTTTAAGTATCTCTCTCTCCATTCTCTCTTTCTCTCTCTCTCTCTCTCTCTCTCTCTCTCTCTCTATATATATATATATATATATATATATATATATATATATGCACATTTGTCTAACTTGATTCTGTACATATACTGAAATATCACATGGAAACCCATAAATTTTTATATTTTGTTTATGTTAGCATTTAAAATAAATTTAAACAAAATAGTTTATGACAAATTGAAATTTGAGTTAATAAAGAATACTTTTTTATTTTAAAAATTGTTTCCTTTGGGGAAAGAATCTCCCTAGGAGAATACTGTTAAGGCAGGTATGATATAATTACATGCCATCCCATCATCTCTCTCTTAAAAAGTTATGAGATCTGAGGTCCAAATGCATAAGCCTGCTTCCCAGAGTCAATGCTGCTGAGTGCCTGGGCTGGATCACTCCTGGATCCCTTTTGATTCACTGGTATAACAGCAGCCAGATAAGTGCAACTTTTCTTGATAACATAACAGCTTTATATATATATATATATATATATATATATATATATATATATATATATATTCTCCACATGTCTATTATATATACCTCTTAGGATTTCTATTTTAAAAATTAGTACTCAGTGGGTAATTTGAAACAAAAAATGCTACTCTTTCCCAATTCTGGATACCAAATGGCTGAAGTTAAAGGGTCAACAGAGCTACACATCCTCTGAGACTCTAGGTAGAATCTTTGCTTCTTCCTGTGGTAGCCATTGTTTCCCCCCAGATCTTTGATTATAATAGCTTTGCCTTACTATCTTCCTCTGTCCTCAAATGACATTCTTTCTGTGTGTTTCCCACTTGTCATGATGTGTAAATCTTTGTACAGGAGGACAATGGTCATATTAAATTAGTATTTACCCAAACAGTATCATCTGAAAGTTAATGTACCCGGAAAGATGCTAAATCAAGAAAGTCACATTCAAAGATAAACAAAGATTTAAACATATTTTCTAGGAATATAGAATTTTATCATAAATTGCTCATCACTTTTGTCCATTTTAGATTTGTAAAGTTATTATTTCATAAGTAATCAATGAACTAATTCTCCTCAAACTCCATCAACTGATTTTTCTAGTCAACCATTTTTCAAAATCATCAATAAACTGTCCTAAGTACGGGAATATGATATTCCATTGTTCTACATTTTATATTGTAGCCAAACTTGAAGAACCCATAAATGGGTTCTGGTATGTTGACTCTGAATCATTGATAACTAGTCTCTTGGTCCTCCACACATCTGACATCTGACATAAATAAAATACTATGGTTTCTGGCTTGTTTATGACCATATCTTGGGGAGCAAAGTCAAAGCTTTCCTGAAGGAAAGATATATTATACCTATTGCTTTTCCCATCTACACAGCTGGTCACTCTGTCATAAAAGAAAATTAGATTCCTCTGACACGGCCAACTTCACCATACCCAGTTTTTCTTTGCTCGTTTAGGATTCCAAAAAGAAAAATCCCATACAAATAAAGTATTTAAATTAAAAAGTTATGGGCCCAACTTTATGTAATAGTTCTGTAAATGATATGCATGTTGATTCTCTTAAATTAATGAGTACACTGGTCTGTTAGGCCTTGAGAGGATGCCTTTCAATACTCACGGAAATTTACAAATTTAAGAAATTCCTGATTTTAATTTTTTCCTAAAACTGTCTTGAAAATATTTGTTGGACTGTGTAACAGAAACCAATATAAAGATTAGGCATTAAAATTTAGTAGACAAAGCAAACTAGTTAAATGGATTGGCTGATCATTCTGCAAAGTTGTTTTTCTGTCTTAAAACCATAACTGATCACTGGTGCATCAGTTACGTTTGATCTGGGGGACAAACTCCCTCTTGGGTCAAATAATATTGCCATTTTAGCCACAGGTAGTTGTAACCTTATAATAAGGGAGACGGTCTCCTTGAAGTAAAAAGAGAAGAGAATTTTACTTACTAACTCATGACTACAAGTTCTCTTGGGTTATCCAGGTGGATGTTAGTAACCTGTCACTGTGTGACATTAGCCTATATACATGGCTGAGTGTGAAGAAGTCCTACTAAATTTGCTTTGAAAGCCAGTCTGGACTACTTAGTTTCACAATGGCAGTTCCCTTTAGTGCTAGACCATTCTAGGAGCGTATTCACGGTCTTGTCCTTGTGAAAAATTGTCTATCAACTCTTTCACTTGTATACTCCATTTTCTGTAACTGATATGCAGTATTAACTTCTGTAATTGCCTCCTTCCATGGCTTTTGGTGCCAGCTCTGTTTTCCCTCTTCTCTACTTGGTCTTTCTTCATTTAATTCACCCCTTTTCTAACAAAGACCTCTCTGGGCATCATGGACTGACATTAAATTTTTGGATATTCAGTTTTGACTGTACACTTCAGTATTGGCTATATTCCCAGTGACAATAACAGGCTTAGTGATTAAGGATTCAATAGTATTTGTTTTTAAAGTGTGTGTGATACCCTAAAATTAAATAGAACATAGAGTGTGTTCTGTGCTTGCATGAAATTTATAGTAAAAACCAATATTCAGTCATTGTCATTGTCAATGAAATGGCAAGCTGTGCAGAGAGTCACATGCTAATTTTCCTATGATGCTTGACTTTTAAAATATAAACATCCCGTGTAGCCTCCAAATAACATCTGACCCACGAAAGACATGATTTGGAAGCCAATACTGCTCAAGCAGTCTGCCTAAATCAAGTCAAACATATCTGCTCCTCACACTTAAGTATCTGTAGCATAGTAATCATTTTTCTTTGCATAAATTAAGTTGCTCTCAATATTTCCATCTGTTTCTCTTTGGGATAAATTTTGTGATATTGTAAATTTTGGAGGATTTTATTTTTATCAATCCTTAAAATTCTTAGATCCCCTAATCCTCAGGCAGGTTGCTCTATATGCAAGAAGTGTAAATGGGACTCAATAATAATGTGCTTTCTTAGATCTGTGCCACAGCTTAATGGAAGTGGTTTCCCTGGTGGCCCCTGTATGTGATACCAGTATTGCTGGGCCACAGGTGTGCTGTAGCATGACTGGTAATGAGGAAAGCAAGAATTCTCAAGGTAGGAGAAGCATAGAGTAAATTATCTGGTTTTATTCAAATACCATCACTCAAATAACAGGCACCATCTGTGGTATTCAGTCCCCACTTCTCAATGTTGAAACCCCATTACAGAAACCACGAGAACATTGGCATAAATATTTCAAACAGAAGTTTGCAGGAAAACAGTGTTGTTGAAACACAGTGAGCCTGGAAAGTTGCAATTTGATCAAACCCCAAGTTACATAATTTAAGCCGAACCATTTTGTCTGTATGATTTTCTGGGGAAAGAGTCTTTTCTTTCAGTTTGTTTAAGCCCTGTGATGATTTAAAAAACAAACAAACAAACAAACAAACAACAAAAACAAAAAGTCACGCATTTAGTAACTAGGCAGCAATTGAAATTGTAGCCACACAAACAACCTTTCCTGATTTTTTAAAAGTATTTTGTAATTTGTAAGCACTGACTTTAAATTGGCCTGTGTAATGGGCCTGGCTGAAGTCCTTAAAGAATTCAACCTTAGATAAATCCTTTACTACCTTAGTCAGATATAAAAATGCCACAAGTTGAATGGAGACTGGACATTTTGTTATTTATCCTCTAATGGGCTTATCCATTATTGGACCAAGACCCTAAAAGCCCACTTGAATGAAACCATAAGAAAGTCTTTGGCCCTAAGGGGAGATCATGGCATGGCAGTCACAAAAATGAGCTAAGTTACTCTTGACAAGCAGAAAGCAGCCAGGCCTCAGTGCCACAGAGATGCAAATGCTGTTCTCTACTACACTGTTATTAATGATCTCTTTCTCTTACATGAGAAACTGTGCCTGAATGACCATATGTGTGAAACACAGATGAGAGCAGCAAGAAAAACGTGGATGGTGTTCTGGATATTTATGCTTGTTCTGTCCATTATTTTATTTTTGTTTAAGGATGTCTCATTATATATTCCTTTCCTGACCACTAATTTACTTTTTCCTTAAGGATGCATTAAATATTTCTTGCCTTTGTGGTACACTACAAATTAAATCAGGGGAACCTAGGTGAACAAGTTTATTGAGTAAAAGAAAGCAGAAAATGTTTTGCTGGCTTACTTGTTCATGCAAGAAATTATGACTGACTCCAAGCTTCTCACAACTCCCAGGCTACCAAATCAAATTTAGCAAAGGACCCTATCATAATTCACAGTTTTCACCTGTGCCTGCCCCGGCATTGGGCCTGCTGAGGTTTGGTCTATTGTTATGTATCGTAGTTCTAAATTCTATACCCAAAGATCTAGGCCTAGGAGTGACTTCTCCTGTTTACAAGCTTTTGTTCTGCAAACCTTGTTCTTTGATTTAAAACTATGGAGTAGATAAACTTGGCTACAGCCAATTACTGGAAGGATTAGAGGTAGGTGGGCTTGGAGTGACCTGATTGGACAAGAAGAAACCAAGGAGAGAAAGTGTGAAGAGGAAGAAAGAGAGGAGGGAGAAAGCCATCATGAGGGGAGATGGAAGATGAGCACACGGCCAGGAGAAACAGCAAGTATCTGGGGTATACCACTGGGGAGGTAGCCAGGCCAGCAGTTAGAAGAGTAGATTACAGGGTTCCCCTCCCAAGTAATTATCAAAGCCAAATAAAATAACCATAGTCTGAGTCTCGTTTATTTGGAGTCTAGTCGGGAAAAGCTTAAATTGCTAGTACTACATTTTGGCATACCTTGCGTGGGGCATTAAACCGAGCTATTACCGAGGGGCACAACCCTCTGCAAAATGTGGCTTCTGAGCTACTGATAATTTGGAATGGCTGGACTACAGTGCCTGAGAAGGCTTTGCACTCATTCTGCTGCTGCTAAAAACAAGCTACAGTTCTCCGAAGAGCTGTGTGCTGCTCTGGAAGACAGCACTCTGCTTAGCGGAGTGTTGAGGCCCACAGACAAGAATGGTAGCCTAGTCTGGGTCCACTGAATCCCCAGCCCGCTGTCTGGTGTAAGGTGCCAGTACAACCAAACATGGAGGGCACAGGGGCCAGAGACTACTGGCAGATGCCCAGGGATGAAAGCCTTAAGCAGAGGGGAAACGCAAGTTAGAGAGGCAAAAGGCAGAACAAGTTGCCCTGAGCTAGAAGAACAACTAGGACAGGGCTAACACAGCACAAGGTACAAACTAAGAGATCCCAGGAGTCTAAATTGATAAGGTATTGAGTTTAAAGTACAATAAAAGAGAAGGGAACCTAGATATATAAAATAATCATAAAGAGAAATAATTTATTTAAAGATAAGAAAATAAAGTCCTTAGGGAAACGTTTTGAAATTATTAAAAAAAAAAACAAAACTGTTTTCTATATTTGGGATGGAGGGAAACACATGACAATGCATCTAGATTCGACTAGTCTTGCTTCACTTATCAGCGTACAAATTCAAGTGGGTGTTTTTCAGTGATTACAGTTTTGTGTGTCATCTTTGCAAAAAATCAGAATAAGACTTGGAGAAAGAAAAGACTGAAAAATTAGATACTAAATTGTAGGACCATGAAAGGCAGCCTGGTTTCTGGTTGAGTACAGGCTAGAAGCCCCGGAGATCCCAGGTGACTCTAAGGGACAGGCAGGCATTTTGCCACGCCCACAGCTCCTGACAGGAGGCCACAGCCCTCCATAGATTTGTGTCCCTGAGTCACATAGGGCAACGCCCCCTAGACCCTCCACAGGTAGAGCCCGTGAGTACAGATCACACAGCCTCAAGACTGATATCTATTTTAATAAGGTACCTAAAGGCCAGAAGGTTTAGCTAGTTAAGCTTTTGTTCCCAGACACTCCTACCTGCAAAAGGTATTTAACCTCAGGCCTGCCCTGAGAAAACAGGGTATGGTTTCATCATCTACTTTCCACCATAACAATAAACATCTTAAAACCATGGACTCTTTCTCTTTCATCTGGGACCTGGGGGGGGGGGGGGGGCTGGGGGTAGAAGGGAGGCAGTGGGGAGTGTTCTCAGCTCTTCGATGGCTTTCAGCAGTGCCTGGATGCCCAAGAGCCTGAGAACCAGACAGTCCCCTGCCACCCTGCAGGCCCAAGGACCCCCGAGCTAGCTCTAGCTCCTCCAGAACCTCAGACTGTGCTCCCCGACCCCCTGAGAGGTGTCCCCGCATTGTCTTCTCACAGCTGGACATCTGCCCAGCTCTGTAAATCTTCTCTTGTCCAGCATAGTACCTCCCTGAGCGGCCCTAGCCCCGTGGCAGGGCTGATGCAGGACCTCTACATTTTACCCAACACTGAATTAGAGACTATAAAACAGAGGTTGAAAGAATCTTTAAATCAAACAGGAAACCCTCAGAAGAATTCAATTTGGAACTTAATATGACATCAAAACGTGTAGTTCCAGGCAGGAAGGTTCCATAGGGCCTTGAGAAGTTAGAATGGCAGCCAGTAGAGAGATAATATATTAAGAATCCAGATTCTGCTTCTGCACAACTTAAAGCAATGCCACACAATCGACTGAGCGTCTCATTTTAGAGTTTGGAGAACTGAAATATGTACATGTGTTGATACATAATATAATGGTAGATGTTCAGAATTCCAGTGGACTTCTGTCTTGAGCTCTGAGAGGTATGATTCTGAAACTGTGCGTTTATTAGAGACAATCGCTGTTTGGAAAATGCCTATATAGAGTAAAACTGATGATGTGCAGACATATATGTGCATTAAAATACAACAATTTTTATGGACATAATGCCATGACGCCTATTCTAGATATAAAGAAATATAACGGGATTCAAAGGATATGTTCATACAACATATGAAAGAAGGGGGATATGGTATCTCCCAAAGATTGTTTAATGTGCTTTGTTGAGTTTAAATTTTTTAAAGGTCAATGAGGCAAATAGCATAACTCCTAACATACACTGTTTCATGGCTACAGACAAGGAGGAGATTGGCGAGATCAACAAGACAGGTAACATACGTGCTGATCCTGCTACTTAAGAACAGTGCTGATACCAGCTGAGATATTAAAAAATAGTCTTTACATAGTTAATAGATCTTGTTGACCACAAAATCCTCAAGACTTTGCATACCACTCCTTTTAATGGTACAGATAAAAAAATATTACAATCTAGTATACTTCAAACTAACTTTTATAGAAAGACAGTTGTCTTTCACCTGCTCAAGGATCATAAAAACACGCTTAATTGATCTGTGCATGTTGCACACTTCATACAAAATGTCTTTACATTGCATGTAACATACATTATAACAGAATGGAAGTTCAGGAGGGCAGCCCTGACAGAAGTCATCCTCAGAGATGCTGAAATGCTGAGACCCGCTTTTCCAACTCCCTGATTCAGCCTACCTAAACTGCATTGAAACAGTTTCCTCTAAAGACTTGCTTCCATGACAAATTTAGAACTGCTAGCTTACTTGATTCATGTAGCAGGAATGGTGGGGCTGCCTCTATGTAAACATTGGAAGCCCTGTAGCTGCAAAAGCATCTCCTGCAGGAGGACCTGTTGAGGACCCCTCTGCCCCATGCTTGGGGGCCAAAATGTCGGGGACCGCTCTATCAATGTTGAAACCCGCACTGCCAAAAGGCTTGGGGGCTAAATTGTTTGAGCTCATACTGCCTCAAGCTGCTCCAGTCCTTGTGTCGGGGTTCAGCAAGAGAGAGAGAGTAAGGATGGACATGAAGAATGAAGACCAGACAGAGTGTGATTCAGTCCCGTTTATTCTTCAGTCTCTCTTCTTCTCTCCAAGTCCCTAGTTCCTAGTACCGAGTCTCAAGTCCTGGGCTTCAGCACCAAGTTTCAAGTCCTAATACTAGTTCTAAGTTGCTAGTCTCTTTCCCAGTTCCAAGTTACCTGCCTCAAGTCTCAAGTCTCAAGTCTCAAGTCTCAAGTCTCAAGTCTCAAGTACTTTTCCAAGTACAACTGTCTAATTCAAGTTTCCTGTCTCGAGTACTCTTCTGTCTGCCACTCACCTTTTATATGTCTCACTTCTAAGCCACGCCTTTAAGTCACACCTTTAAGTCTCACACACCCAAGGGAAAATCCTGGGTATCTAAAACAAGACATTATCAAAGTGTGCTCAGCTGTTGTAGGCTATTGTAAACAAGTCTCTTGTCAGGGTATATGGCTCAAGATGGCTGCAAGGATGATATCCGCCTTCTGTCAGCTCCCCACAAGGACCTAATTGAGGACTGCCTCAGAGACCAAGGATGGCTAGTTAAAATAATGGCAGCCAATCAGGAACTGCTGTTTAGAATACTGTCTTGGGACCAATGGGGACATGGGTGAAGGGTATTAAAGGAGCTTGCAGCAGTGCTCAGATGAGCTTGCTGTGGCCTTTCTCACCTGCTCCTGGAGTCTCTGTCATTTACTCTGAGCTAACTCATTCCCAACCCCCAATACCAGGTAGGGTCTGGCAAGGAGCTGTCAAAGGCACAGGGATCCAGCCTTTTAGACAGTTCCAATTGGGATCTCATTGAAGCCTGCACTTCTCAACATACAGAGACTGGACAACAAATGCTACAGCTAGCTATTTGTGATTGTTTTTTTTTTTCCTTATTTATGTGTTTTTTTTAAATTCTGAATTATTTTTAATTGGTTATTTTATTTACTTACATTTCAAATGTTATCCCCCTTCCCAGTTTCCCCTCCACAAACCCATATCCTCTCCTCCTTCCCCTGCCTCTATGAGGGTGCTTCCCACCCACCCATTCCTGCCTCAGTGCCAGCATTCCCCTGGGCTGGGTCATTGAGCCTTCACAGAACCAAGGGTCTGCCCTGTCACTGATGTCAGACAAAGCAATCCTCTGCTAGATGTGTAGCTGGAACCATAGGATCTTTGGTTGGTGGTTTAGCTAGCTATCTTAAGACTAATCATTTTTCTAATTTTCTAGGGTCCCCCAAAAGAAATTATTTGCCCTAAATCAGTAGGAAGCAATTATAAAAAGTCTGTCATCCTAGTCCCTTAAATTGGGGCAGATAGTTTTAATAATTTTATGAATTATAGGTATGTTGTCATTATGGTTTTAGATAGGGGGAAACAAAGTAGGGAGCTTAGACTAGGCAATTTCTATCTTTTCTAGGTAAGAAAAAGAGGATATAGAAATGTAAGAAATTAAAGAAATAGGGGTAGATTTATTGAATCTACTCTTAAAACAAAAGTATTTTATAGCCATAGTGTTATATTAGTACAGAATTTTACATATTGATACTGGTTTAAGGTGTTCATTGGTATAAATCTATGTAGATTGAGACAAAATTTAAGATTAATTATTATTACAAAATAATATATGTATGTTTTAACTCAGGCATTGTACCTATGCACTCATTTAAAAGTACATTTAATCTCAGTTCTTTTAATAGGTGCTACTTCAAACTGTTTAGAATAATTAAGTAATGCAAGATAATAATCAGATCGCCAAACTCATGGCCATATTAGATTCTCATTTAGTTAATTACAATAAAATGTTTTCACGGTTATTCAAATAGTAAATATCTACAAGTAATCAAAGTTTTACAATTAAGTTATGCTATACAGATAGAAGGACTTTAAAAGCATCAAAGATCCACAAAATATATCATTAAGTTTATTTCATTATTAAAAGATTTTATGACTACAAAATGGGTCTGCTCTTGACAGTACCCCCATGTTCAAAGAAGGTGATGAGTATCAATACCTCTATGTGGAATTGAGTTGATTGTGGTAAACTAGCCACTGAGCAAGAAAGGCCTAACTTTATCTGCAGCCAAAATGCTGTCCAAAAAAAAAAAAAAAAAAGACAAACAGATGCAAGATAGTTGACTTCTAAGCTGTGCTTCACTTAGGGTCTGTCAGAAGGGCCAGAAGGCTGAACATAGATTCTCCAACATTATGATGAATATTGAGGACTGTCCAGCTGGTGAGTACCTCTGTCATTTCTATGATTTTTTTTTTTTGAAACTGGATGCATACATTTCCTACATTCATTCCTTCTCAAATGTCTGATGAAGTTGAAGACCAGTTGGTTATAGTCACAATTAAAATCTTAAGTTGCTTAGCATTAAAGATGATGATCTATATTTTAAAAGATGATTTTAGGATGGTAATATAAGTAAAAAATCAAAGATGATTTAGGTACAGAATTGTAAACTTATTTAGTTATGTTAGATAATACAATACTTTATCTAAATTGCCAAATATAATGGACTGGACACTATAAGTGTGTGGGAGAACCTTCCCCTAGTGAATAAAGATTTCAAAGCACCAATCACTGGGTGAGTAGATGGGACTTCCAGATCAGGAAGAAGAAGAGAGGAGGCAGGAGAAAGGAACTTCTTTTTGGACTACAGACAACATGGAGCCACAATGTAGGCAGCAGGAAGCTGTTGGACTGGAGGAGTTTTAACATTGATGAGTTACAAAATTAGGATGCTAGGTTTGGAGCCCAGTGATTATGTTACCTGTTGATTCTGAAATGAGATTGTGTGCTGTTTTCTTTCATGCGACTCAACTGGGTTCAAGAGAAAGGTATGGTGGCAGAGAGTAGGCTTGTGAAAAGTGCACCCCAGCTAGCTGTGAAAATTCAGGAGTGTTGATTGGGTTTGGCAGGTTTGGTGGCAGCCAGCCTTGGGGAGGAGAGAGCTGTTTGGGGCTCTGGAGAGGCAGAGCCAGCCTTGGTGAGACAGGCTTTGGCTAACAGGGAAAAAATGCTGTCTCTGCCTGTCTGCCTGGCTGGAAACAGACCGAGGCCACCAGCCCGTGCCTAGACAGGGATAGTGTGGGATGCTTTTTTAATATTTCATGCAACATAATGTATATCATACCTTATAATTTTCATAATTGTTATGATTGCATTCAATTTATATCTGAGGGAAAAAAGGAGACTTTTATTGGACCAAAAAGGAGAATTGTTGAGGTTTTGTCTTTTGCTGTGTACTATAATGCTAAGTGCAGGCTTCCAAGATCTGGTAGCCCCAGCAACTAGAGATTCTTCACATAGACCCAAGTGATGCTATATGACCTTGCCCCCAAATTATGTCTAATTGGTAATAAAGATTACAACAACCAGGATTTGGAGCTCCTGGGCTTGAAGAGTCAGAGAAGATCTACGATAGGGAAAGAAAGGTGAAGGAAGAGAGAGAAGCCACCATGGGTTAGGTGAGCCATGAAAATGTGACCCTGAGGGCTGGCCAATTGGAGTTAAGAGCAGTCTAGATGAAACACAGTAAGTAATAAGTCAGGGTTATCTATAGGAAAGTAGATATCTGCTCAGCTCTCATGCTGTTTAAGGCTTATTGTAAATAATCAAATTTGTGTGTGTCTTTTATCTAGGAACTGAATGACCTGGATCAATTAAAGAATGAACGAATGGATGAATGAATGAATGATGTTTTCTCCCTCTTTGGAAGATTTCTCTCCAGTGACAGTTTCTATTAAAACAAGTTGCAATAGACTAAGAATCCCCTCTAAGCTGACCTATGGACTTCTTTGAAGAGACAACACACGGAAACCAACAATGAGCAAATGTTACATAAAAGTGAAACTCTATCTTACTACCTCCTGGAATTTGTGCTGGCAATCAATCCAGTACCTACATGAACAGCCCATGTAGGTACTGGACAGCAAGCATGCTGGAAACCAGACTTAGAGAAAGACAGCACAGTCTATAACACCAGTGTGGGTAGGCAACTAGTAATTTCTGCAATAATCAGCACCAAATAGCCAAGACTTGAGTTGATAACATACACTTCCACATTGTTGTTCATCACCAAAGGAAGTCAGGACTAGAACTTAAGCAAGTCAAGAAGCAGGAGCTGATGCAGAGGCTATGGAGGGGTGTTACTTACTTGCTTGCTTTCCCTGGCTCGTTCAGCTTGCATTCTTATAGAACCCAAGACTACCAGCCCAGGGATAGCACCACTCACAATGGGCCCTCCTACTCTTGATCACTAATAGAGAAAATGCCCTACAGCTGGCTCTCACAGAGGCGTTTCCTCAACTGAAGCTCCTTTCTCTATGATGACTCCAGACTGTGTCAACTTGACACACAAAACCAGCCAGTACAACATTTGATTCTGTCTTCTCTTGACATGCTGCCACAGCCCATGCCAGTAGCCTACTGTCAGGCTATTTTCTAAGCCATCACTTTCTTGTCCTATTAAGTTTTTCTGTGGTTTCTTCTTTTGAATCTCTACCAGAACATATGTGATAGTTGCAGACTCTTTGTTGCAGCAAGATGTCAATATCCTTCAGTAGATCACTGGCTGATGTTTATTTTCATAGGTGGACAGATTTATATGAGTTAATTTCCAAGTCTCCTTGCATATATTATAATGCCACAAAGAAAACAAGGGCTTAAAATAATTCCACTGCAACCTGTCATGATAAGAAAGCATTTGCTACTGCATATTTTGTGCACCCACAATGTGTTTGTCTGTGTGTCTCCTCAATGCAATGGCTTCAGAAACACAATTAATTGGATTAATGATTATAAAAGACATTGAAATCAGGAGATTATGTTTTTGATGACCATATTTCAAATTTCACCTCCACTGAATTACTTCCAATAAATGTCAGGTTATTTTTCACAAGACTGCTTTAGTAAGAAAATTCTGTAGCACACTGTTTTCATGAGATTAGTATGACTTACTTAAAAATAAATATTAGTTCACATCATTTCTAGCAAACCTTTACTTATTTTATATTCAAGTATTTCCCATAAAGGTGTTCATGAACCAAATCATTTAAGGCACTCTCAAGTGAGTATTCTGTGTGAAGAGCCTCAGATCCAGGGTGTTCTTTACCTAGTTCAAACTTTGAAAACTAAATTCTTGTCATCTGGGAAAGAACATTCATTTTTATTGTCTCCTTTCTTTGTCCCCCACTGTGACAGCTCAGCTTGTTTTCCTCAGATGGAGGAGGAGATGATAATAGAAATAATAAGCCACACCATGTTTGCAGATGCAGCATCTGTTAAATGCCCTCCAGTTCCTCTGCAGCTCCAGCAGGAGGGGAATGTATACATAAGTCATAACGCTCCCATACCCATGTTGTTAATACTTGCAAATCTACTAACTTATAAAGGTTAGAGTATGAGCACTTGGTTCTTTTTCCCATCACGATTGATTTTCTACATATAAAAAACATGACTGATTTTCTACATGTGAAAAAAAAAATGTGAATTAAGAGCCTTTACTATTTGCACTTTCCTGTCAGCTTCCACCCAAACAGGTCGCTGTTTCACGGAATTGATTTAAACTCAAGTTGTTTGGTGTGTTAAGGTTAAAAAGGCAATTGAGAAAGAGACATTTCTGTGACAATAGCTTGGAGTAAGTGTGGAGATGAACTTGGAATATTTCTGTTGCTGCATAAACATATGTTTTGAGGAAATTTCAGCCAAAGTTCTTGCAGAGGATCATCAATAATGGGTATCTCTCTGGGTGGGTCTGAGAGATACAAGGACAGTCACTCCGAAAGAGGCCAGTGGTGGCTCTTCATTAAGACAGTTGTCCCATAGAAAAAGAGCTCACTCATGTCTATTTTCACCATTATTCAAAACAATGATTACCTAATGGTTAATAATGGCTTCAGTCATGGTTAATAAATGGTTAACCAGAAAAATGAACTAAAACAACTCACATTTTGTCCTCAGTTCCAATTATATATTTTAAGTTACTATTTTAATATACTTTGACGCTGTGATGAGAATGTTTTTAAGAATTAAGGCTATACTCTGGTTCTGTATGTTTGTACTGACAGATGTTACCTTAGTTTTATTGTACAAATGTTTTAGGACACCATCCCATGCAGAGAGCCATCAGCGTCATATCTGTGCTTTGTACTCACACTGGCAGACAGTGGGCTTTACTCTGAAGATTTTGTGAGTCCTAGAAAACTCTGGATCCTAAACTGAAACTGGAGTCACAGTAACAGCCCAGCCTTAGGTTCATTGGCTGGAAGAGTTTGCCACCATTCGTGATTTGGAAATAATTAGGTTTCCCAAGCTTGTGAGAAATAACACACACAGGTTGAAAAAGCTTAAAGTTATCATCCACTAATACTTTGGTGGGCCTTGCTCAAGCTTACAGTTGCCCTCACTGTTTTTTGATTGCTGGCCTGTGTCTTCTTACTCTCGTTCTTTGTATGCTTCATAAGAAGACACATTATGTTGGAACTTTGAACACACAGATTTGTCTCTTTGTACCTGGGGCCATTTACATCACTTTTGTGCTGTTTTCAGAACTAATGTGTGAAATGTTGTCCTTCAACTTGTCTGTCTCATGACCTTGGCTATATGACCTAACTAGAAATAGCCTAATGAAGGTAAAGCACAAGACTTACTTCTGGTTTAGTAATTCAGAAAGCACCGTAAGAGAATAAGGTCCAATTTACCAAAATGCTTATGTTTCAGTGGTCTAGTTTGATTAGAGCATTGTGGACAGTCACAGTACCTCAGTATAAATACATTTAACACCACTGAACTGAAATTGATTAAGGCAGTAATTTCTATTGTTACATTAACTACAAATAAAAACAAAATGTGATCTGGCAAGCTAGCTCAGCAGATAAAAATGCTTGCCCACTAAGGCTGACAACCTAGGTTCAGTCTCTGAGATACACACATTAGAAGAGAACAATCTCTCTCAAGTTACCTTCCAACGTGTGCTGGGGTATCTCACTGCACAACACCTAAATACCAACCCAACCCCCCCCCCATGCACACAACAAGTGTAATAAAAAGTTTTAAAAAATAAGAAAATAAATCTAAATCATTGGGACGCTGTGATATAACTCCTGAATATATACCTTCCTCCACGCATGCAAATATTCATGTGAGCGTATCAAACCCAGCTCTCTTTTGAGCCCCCTCCTATTCATTAATTTTGAACATCATCTCCAACTTCCATTTCCAGTCTGCTTCAGGTGTGTTTCTTCACTGTCATATCCAGGTTGCTAACCAGTCTGGGCCGAACTACTTTTTATCTAGTTCACCTAAGAATCTCTGCTTCTTTAGAAGTTTGCTCCTGCTTTGTGTGAAGTAGCTGGGTTATTGATGAGAGGGGAAAAGAAGTAAGGAAGAGAACCATGCAGAAGGCAGACTTAATAAACTGCCCAGAGTTTCTTCTTTACAGGCTCTGCCTTCCCACCACCACCACCCCCCAGGCTTATCCAAAGAAAGAAGCCTCATTAAAAAGTTTACATTTTCCTACAGAGTTTAAAGTGCCCTGGGAAACTCAGCTCTGTGTTTCTAACCTAAAGAGGATAAAAGAGAAATAAACACAAAGGAACACTGGCCTACACCACTGACTTTCTTCCTTAACTCTGGCTTTTTTTTCACTTGGTACTGTTTCTGTTTTATGATCACACATTCTATATGAGTCCATTTAAAATCCATCATTTAAGTTCATCCCAACACAATCCTAGGACACACTGCCTTTAACTCACTGTTAAGGTAATAAACATGTACTCAAGTCTCTTAGTTGAATTCAATGGTGAAGGAAGGGCCAGGCAGAGAATATTCACCTGTCCTTTAACTTTTTATCTCCTATTTTTCTTCAGCTAAGACAAAACAACACAGGCTGCTTTCGTGTTTGTTTAATGTTTCCCAGAATGTGCAAGAACTCCAGTTCCTCAGATTTGATCATTACAGCCTTAGTGACTAGGCTAGAAAGAATAGTGTTCTGCAGCCAAGTAGAGAAAAGCATTGGGCTTTTGTTGGGTTCAAGTAACTCTCCCCTTACAAGCATAGTTAATTATGAACATTCAGGAGAGATGCTCTTGTAACTTCAGTGTTATCATCACCTTACAAGTCTCTCTTCTAGTACTCTCAAAGGAGGGACACATGATTGACATATTCAGATTCTTCATCTCAAGGACAGGGAAGGCTGAAGAATGAGGTCCTATAACACATCAGACCTCGTGTGTAATCTGACCGTAATGATGAAAGAACACATTTTAGTCTTGGGCAGCTGAACAAAATCAATGTGCCTTCTGTGTTACAACCCAGCCCAACATCTGTGTAGCCGTTTAGTCTGAAGCATGGTTTGCTCTTAAAAATTCAAACAGAAAGCTCACAGTTTCCCTAATAGAGAGTATGTGATAATGAACATTGGAAAACTGCAATTTAATGTGAAATTCTACTTAACAGTCATGAAATTGGCACAAACTGAAGATAAACATTTCAGTCAGGCAGGGAAATAGGAAAACAGGACCTTTAAATACTGGTGCATCCACGTTAGTGAGGGTTTGGTTATGACTATAAAGTAGGCACCATGCTTCTCTACTGCTCAGAATCACTCCTCAAAAAAGCCATCTAGCAAAAATCCTACCTTATGTGCCCTGCATTCACTGCCTATGGAAATATATGCAAAATCTTTCCCATAGTGCTTCAAGGGGAGAAAACCCTGGAGCTTGGGAATCAATGAATAGAGACACTAACTGTGCTATTTCTAGTTTTCATATGTACAGGTCTGAGTAATGGATGGAAAATTGTATGTATAATAACACAAAAAATTCAGCATTTTCTTTAACACTTTTAACCCAGATCCTTTGGATTTAGACATGACACTACGATGAATTTGTTTTAAGAAAGATTTAGTATTTGCAAAGCTCTACCAAAATTCAGTAGTGCTCATCACTGACTATTAGTTTAGTTATTTCAATGGACACAATGAAATTATATGTACACAGCACACAAAAACACACACACATATACATGGGTTTGTGTACAGAGCTCCACATATGTACACACTTGTGTCCAATCACTTTCAAAGAGAATATACTTCACATTGTGATTTAAATACTTTCTCATGAGGCTCATGATGAGATTTGGTTTTTATTGTGGCACAGTTGGTACTTGGGATCTTTAAAGGGTGGCTAGATTAGTAGGTGAGAGGAGAGCCATTCCTATAGGTGTGGGCTGGTTATGAAGACAGTGTGTTCTAATGAAATAAGGTTGCTCCAACTGTTTCATCTCTTCCTTACTGTCTTCTTTTTCTTCTACCATGAGATCTTCACCAGAAGTGGAGCAGATACTCGTGCTTAGACTTTCCTGCCTTTCAAAATCTTCAGCTGACTCCTTCTGTTGTTCTCATTATAATATATCCAGTGTCATATTTTTTCATAGAAACAAAATAATCCAAGATACTTGATAATATTAAAATTACATTTTTAAAAAATAAATGATGATGGATTCTGTTTGTCAAATTGACAAGCTCTAGAATCACCCAGGGTAGAAACCTCTTAGCATGGAAAGATTTTCTAAAGTACATTAACCCTGGTGAGAAGACCCTCCCTGCATGTGGGGGGCACCATTGAATGGGCTGGAGATCCAAATGTCAGAAAGTCCTTCTTAACATGAACAATCATTTCTCTCTGGATAATAAAATCGCAGTGTGACCAGTGACCTCAAGCACCTGCCACTATGCCTGTTTCTTTCTGCTGTGATAAAGGAGTTTATTTGGCCTTAGTGGTCAAGGTTGCAGCCCACTTTGATACCAAGGAAGCCAGGGAAGTAGATGAAAGAAGAGTGAGGTAGTTATCCACATTACAACCACTGTCAGAAAGAGAAGAGGATAGATGCTCAAGTTCAGCTAGTTTCCTGCTTGCTATGCAGTCTAAAGACTCAAATCCATCCTCATGCCTCCATTTGTTCTCATGGAAAAGTGACTTCCTTCAGTACTTATAGTAAGATGCAAACCCCTTACAGATGGATAACCTTCACATCCTCCTGTCAGTCACACCCAGCCTTTATCGAGCCCATAAACTTTTACCTTAATCTCTCCTTACACTTTCATATAGAGGTTCTGCCTTCAATTCCACCATCCCAAAGAAGACAGTAATGTTTTCACCTATGCTTAAATGAACCCATCCTTCTCAAACAGGCTAACTATAAGCTAATTTTTAATGTGTTTAAGGTATTTTAGCATTTTGTATACTGTTGTGGTATTTGTGTGTGTGTGTGTGTGTGTGTGTGTGTGTGTGTGTATGTGTCTCTGTGTCTCTGTGTGTTGGGGTAGAAGCTATGTTCTTTCCAGCCTACTACGTAGAGTGGAGGCAGTATAAACATGTTTTTCATGAATTTCTTTCTGTTATAAGCAGTTTGGTTCCTATGGGGGAAGGTATAATGTAGAATCATGATAAATGAAATAGAAATTGAAAAGCAAAATGAAAATAATTTGCAGTTTAACCCTAAGTTTAGTTGTGTCTGTAATGATTGACACTGGATTCAATCACTAGCTTTCAGAGTCTCAAACTTTCATGGTCATTTGCAGTTAGCAAAGAATGTGACATAAGCTTACTAGTTGAATGTGTCAAAATAATCTGCAACTAAAAATATTGTTGACAGGAACATCTTCATTACTTTACACACACACACACAAAAGGGAAAACAAAGAATGTGTAATCTTGATTATAGTCCACAAAAGGGCCAAATGTAAGCTTATTTAAACTTTCATTCTAATTTCATTGGCTCACTAACTACCATTTAGCTTCCTTGGTCATAAATTCAATTTTCTTATCAGAGCCAAAATGAAACACCCTGGAGTGTCTGGATAAACAAATTAATGTGAGGTCTAAGGAAACTGATAATAATTACCACTAGCTTACAAGCTAATGCTGGTCTTCTGTCTGGCTCCCATTTCCGATCACATATTTTTCTCTTAAAAGAGGAGCCTTGTGTAATTTGTTTTGTTATACTCCACACCGCACTTCATGGAGAACTGAAGCTAAGCACTCAGAGGTCAATAAGATGCTTGAGAAGCCAACACTCTGCATCTCAGTTCTACTTGTTTAAATAAAACTTCCTTTTGTTTTTTGTTTGTTTGTTTGTTTGTTTTCTGAGTCTAATTTCCAGTGCTTCACTGTGGACATGTTAAAAAATGGCCATAAACAGACCCATAAATTTATATTTTCTACTTTTTCTGTAGACACCACAAATAGTGATGAACACCAAGGTTAAAGTTTTTATTACTTGAGGGATTGTATAGGGAACATAGCTTGACATATTTGCTGACCTTTACCTACTTTCTGTGGCCAAGATGACATGGTTGGGTTCTGGTTGATACTCCGTGAAGAGAATATTTTTTTCTCCTAGGGAAATTCCCACTTTCTAAATGATACAGGCGCCTATGTCAAGGCACCTCCAAGAATCCTTTCCTTTTGTTTTCAGTTGAAATATTAGGTGCAAGCTGAGTCATGCTCAGAAACATGCCAGTCTATCTTTTAGTCTCCATGACGTTAAAGTGAATATGATTCACTATCAACAAACCTTTATATGAATATAGACTTATAGACAGAATGCTCCTGTTTTCTTTGTCCCAGGAGGGCACTGCTCTGCTCAGTTACATTATGTTATCAAGAGTCATGCAGATGAACCTAGTGGCTACTAGTAGTTTATATCACCATTCAGCCACGTCTTTTCCTGTTTCCATTCCTGGATGTGTGGGACACTCAGAACTTATACAAGAAGTAAGGGTGGCATATTATGTATATTTCCCCTCTGTAAAATCTGTATTTGAAAATTTATCGAGAGTTATGCCTCATTAACAAATGTGTCTACTTCTGGTTTTCTAATCAGAGGTTTGCCTGTTGATTTGTTCATTATTCTTGGGCCCTTTGCCAACTCTTTCAAATTGCAATCAGTTGATATTGGTTTTAAGTGACTGTCTCCATCCTTTGGGGGATCCAGATTTCTATCCATTTTCAATTTATCTTAGCATGCCCTTACTCCACCAATTGTATATTTCTATGCCTTTTTTTTGAGCTTATAAAATAACTACACAGATCCCTCATATTATATGAGAAAATGTCTAATACATGAATGTATCTATCTTTCTGTTATTATTATTCTCATTGATCCCAAATACCACTTTTTGGATATTTTTATATTGGTATAAATTATGTTGATCTCATTTTTTGTCATCAAAAATATTCTTGTTTTAAAAATATATCACTTTCTGACACACCACCATGAATCCAAGAATATTTTCATACACAGCTAAGCATATAGCTTAATAGCATATTACTCATTATTCTAGAGGTCCTACATATCATTCTCAGCCAAGTATTATGAATAAATAAATTAATTAATAAACACAATTAGCATGACAATACTTTAGATCTTTCTGGGCTGCAAATTTTGTTTCAAATTATTGTTACTTATTTGTACTATTCCCAAGGATTCATAAGTCCTACTTATGTGTTCTTTAACCCTAAAGATTTATTATATGTTTTGGATATGTGTTTGTAAAATTGACTTGAGTTCAATATTAAATGCAATAATGTATATACAACTTTTAAACGTAAGAGAACTTGTCAATTCCATTAAATGTTTACACCTAAAACATACCATAGGGTCACAGCCGGTGAAACACAATAGAGTGAGTTCAGTGAAAAGTAGCAGCTGCAGCAGATTAGGTGGTATGTTTTAAAAATCAGTCCAGATGTGAGTTTTTTCTAAGCAAGTTCACAGAAATGATATAATGGGGTGTGTTTTCTTTGAAAGGGTCTACATAATCATTTTCTAGGAAGTATAGTTATCTATACCAATGTTTTTATATGAAGAAAATAAGTTTGCAGTTTTAAAGACAACTGTGAAATAAAACTGTTTTACCACCAAAAAAAGAAAGGGAGGGAGAAAGAAAGAAAGAAAGAAAGAAAGAAAGAAAGAAAGAAAGAAAGAAAAAGAAAAGTAGCTACATAAAGGAATATAAAAAGAGTTAAACAGAAAGACTTTGAATACACCAAGGACAACTTGGGTCTTAATGTACAAGGGTGTGGAGGAGTAAACAAAGGAGTGGCCAGACAAAGCGGTGAGAACTGATGGTCAGGGACAGAAATGATGGAGTTTTTCCTAGGAGGAAGTGTTGGAGCAAAAAGGTTGGCATGTGGCTTCTTGGCCATAGTACTTTTGCTGTGTTAAATACTCTTTATTCTCAGCTGCCATACAACTGTTCTATTAATCTTTTCTCAAGGAATATTTTAAAATTAGATTTAGAATAATTTTCTCTTCTCTTGGAAAAGTCTTCCATGTATCTTCTCCCTAGAGAATTCAACAAGTGCTAGAAAACTGGCAAGAACCCAGAATATAAAGCTGCCGGGCTCTTTAGCAATCAAGATAGTTTAGCACTTTAATCTGTCACCAAGATGTTGGTTAACTTTGTGTTGTCAAAAAAAATCTTTGTTTCCTGTCGTATATCAGCAATGACTAAACACTTTTAGAATATTCATACTGCTATCAGTTTGTACAAACATTTTGAAATTCTAACGTTGTCACTACATTAAGGAAACCTTGTCTGTCTTAGCTGATTACATTAATGAAAAACAGCCAAAGATTGAGAAATGTGGATAATATTACATTTTGAATATGTTTTACCATTCTAATTTGTAGGGAAAGTGACATCTTAATATCAGTATATGTAGCTCAATTTGCATCTGCTCAAACTTAACCCCAAAATACAACTTAGTATTCTCCTAAATTAAAGAATAGTTTGTGAGAGTGGAAGAGTTTTAGGGAAAATGGGGAATTCCAAGATTAAAGAGAGTAAGAGAAAACATATGATGTGAAAGAAACCATGGACCACTGGTTGGACAAATGGACCAATGAGCAAAGGTGAGAAAGGGGGATGGATCTAGAATAACAGGAGCAATAAAGCAAAGTATGAATGAAGAAGCTATAACAAACCTCATGACTTTATATGCTATCAGTGTGGGGTGGTGTACATGGTGTATTCCTACAGTGTGTGTACGTGTACACACAAGTCATATGCATGTATGTAAAGGTCAGTTTGGGGTACTTGTCTCAATGGGTCTGCAGGTTTAATTTTAGAATCATTAACCTTGAAGCTCATTAACTTGGCTAAGCTTCCTGGCCAATGAACTTCAATGATCCTCTTGTCTCCAACCCTCTTTTCCTAAAGGTTGGGGGCAGAGGAATGTGATGCAATGTCATGCTTATTCCATGGGTTCTGAGGATCTGTACTCAGGTCCTTATGCTTGTATAGTAGACACTTTGTGCACTGAGCTATTTTCCCAAACAAGAATGTTATTTTTAAGACATTAACTAAAAATTGCTTTTAGAATAAGAAAATAGTTAATGGCTCTTAAAGTGATATTTAAATTAACATCTGTGATGCTTGGTGTTGATTAACCAGAAGAGGGTAATAGTTCTCTTGGAGCTGCATTTACAGACCATTTGAGCAGCCCTATATTGGTGCTGGGAACAAACCTATGTCCTCTGTAAGACCAGTATATATTCTGTGCCGATAAACTCTCTCTCCTATCATCTTCTGATTGCATAGTAATAGCAAAGACTATTCTTGGCTGTCAAGTTGACTACATTTGGAATTAACTAAAACCCAAGTGGTTGGGTAAACCCGTGAGGGATTTTTTTTCTTAATAAAAGTATTTTAAGCAGAAAGGCCTAATTTTAATAAATGTACATATGTATGTACATATATAAATTTCACCTCCCATACTCAATGCACTTGCTTACATAGTAGGATTCTAAATATTATATATGGAGATATATATATATATATATATATATATATATATATATATATATATATCTTCTAGCAATTGAAAACGAGGATGCTATTTTTATCTTCAGTGGGTTCCCCCACTATTAGTGCCTTAATAAACCATAGGGCCAGATGTCTGGGAACCAGGGACAGCTCTTCTACCCTAGCAGTCACTGAAATGATTCAAATTTTCCAGTCCTAAGACGATTACCCATGCTTCATCCATATTCTTCCACAAAAGTCACAATGAAGATTCTTGCCATTATTTGTACCACTGTCTTCACTTTCACTGCACAGTTCTTACCCTGAGTGTAGCCATTTCCTGACACTCTTTGTCCAGTCTCCCTCCCAATTTTCTTCATGCCTTTTTGATTTCTCTTCATGAGTGCAAGTTCTATCAACAATAATAATACCAAAATGTTATCAAAAGCTGAATCTCCTCACATAAACATGACATTCTTGCCCTGCATATGTCCTAGTACAGCAACAGAGAAGGATGAACATGATGCTAAAGAGAAGTAAATAATATTCATGGCTGTTAAACTTTGAAATGTGAAGTTCTATTTGATTCATCAGCTACTGATGTGTGTGTGTGAGTGTGTGTGTGTGTGTGTGAGAGAGAGAGAGAGAGAGAGAGAGAGAGGAGAGAAAGAGAGAGAAGAGAGAGAGGGAGATGGAGAGAGAAGAGAGAGAGGGGAGAGAGAGGGAGGGACAGACAGAGAGAGGGAGGGAGGGAGGGAGACAGGAGGAGAGAGAGGGAGAAAGGGAGAGAAAGAGAGGGAGAGGGGGAGAGAGAGGGAGAGAGAGAGTAAGTTAGTTAGTTAGTTAGTTAGTTAGTTAGTTAGCTAGTTCGTGACTGGGTATTGGTAAAAGTTTCATACATGCTAGGCAAGCATTTATGAACTGAGATTGAGAGGGGGAGCTCACTGGGGTGAAATATACTATAAACCTGCTAGACTAATAAAAAACCCTGTGATTATAGAAAACAGATGTATATTGCAGATTCAGAGCCAAATTATCCTGGACTCTCTTTAGTCATACATTGCCTACTATGCTGTTTGAACTCACTTTCTTGTGACTTTCAGGCAACACTGAGGGATTTATCTAATAAATCTCTAACTTCCACCAACCCAAGGCTAAGAATACCATCAATTAACATGAAAGACATGAACCTTGACTGTAATGTGCATATGTGTTCTGTTTCCAATAATGTATCTGGACACCCACACACACACCCACACACATACCCACACACACAGTATTATATTATTATATTGAGGTGAGTGTGCCTCTTCCCTTAAAATGGAGCTGATACAAAGATGAATTTCTGTCATCTGCTGTTGTACTCAGTCTGAAAAAAATCACTGTTAGGGAACGAAAGGACTGAAAACATTCTTTTAGCTCCCAGTCTAAGATACTGGCTACACACACCAAGTGTTTTAGGCTCAGATAGCTGTAAATTGAAAGGAAAAACAAAAAAAGCAAGTAAAACGAGGAGCAGGAAAGCATCAGCCTTCTGAATTACACACGAGGATCCCCTCTGGAAGCCCCCTCTCTGCTGTCACCCCAAAACAGAGAAAGCCTAGAAAATGCAGAAGGAGCCTATTAAGCCAAGAGTGTCTCATTACCCATTGGCATCACATGAACAGAAACCCTCTGGCTCCATCAACAGTTTCTTAAAGAAAGCAACAGGGCTTACAAACTTGACTGGCACAGAGGATCCCACAGAGCCTGGGATTCAACCAAAGTCACGAGTGTCCCCCCCTCCCCCCCACCGAGCCGGTTCCTCAAGGTGCTTCAGAGTCAAGTGAAGTCTACGGAAAAGTGTCACTGTTCCCACATGAAATGAAGAGGACGTGACTCATCAACCATCGTTAAAGAAGCAGGAAGTTAGTTTTCATGAACACATAACAATTTGTAACCTGAAAATTACACTTGGCCACGTCTCATCCTGCTAAGTAGGTTAGGTGAAGAAACTTCTTGATTTTGAAATATTGTCTCTGCACTTCATCACTGGCCAGGTTGACCCACTAGTGTAATTGAGACTGACGGGAACCAACAGTTTCAGAGACAGTCTATCCTGGGAGATAGACTGTCTGGAGTGGTATGTCACTTAGCTTCCTGCTTCACAAGTTGACTTTTTCATCCCTTTGTCTCAGTTACTTCAAACACAAAATGGGAAGAAAAATTATTTTAACAGTATACACCAATTTATATTGTAACCTAGCAAGCTTAATGGAATTAATAATTTCTTCTGCTTATATAAAATTTGTAAAAATGGGAGATTGAGGGTACAGCTGAGTGATGGCTCCTGTTTCCAGTAGGTGCAGGCTCTGCCTTCAATTGCTACTGCCACACACACACACACACAAAACCAAAGCAAAATGACAAACAACAACAACAAAAATACCTACAAGCAAAATTAGATTTGTTTGTGTTTTGTGGAAATAAACATTGTACTGAATAACTTTATCTTTCATGAAGAAATGGCTAACTTATTTTCATGATTTTACATACATACCCACACATTATGTAAATTATGCAAATGATTTATGAAATTATGTAGCAAATATTTAAATATATAACAATCAATATGATGATTGCAAATCTTACAGTAAATTTAAAGATCATGTGGAAATGGAGAAAGAAATTTGTCATTAGCATCACAAAGGACAAAAAAAGAAAGAAAATATATGTTCAGGGTAGGAAACTGCTTGGAGTCAGAGTCTGGTGGTCTGAGTGAAAACAGTCCCCACAGACACATAGTGAGTAGCAGTATTAGAGGTGTGGCCTTGTTGGAGGAAGTTTGTCACTAGGGGTGGGCTTTGAGTTTTCAGGTGCCCAAGCCTCACTTTCTGCTGCCTGTGGATCAAGACCTAGAGCTCTCCTCTGTCTCTCCAGCACCATGTCTGCCTGCACACTGCCATGCTTGCCTCCATGATAATGGGACTAAACCTCAGAACTGTAGGCCAGGCTTAATTAAATGCTTTCTTTTATAAGAGTCTCTTCACAGCAATAAAATCCCAACTACGACACAGAGCATCCACTTACCTTCTGTAAAAGCAGTATGGATATATACATGTATTCATTATGTATTTCATTTACCATTCATTTACCTTCATTCTCCAGTTAAGATTAGCTCCCTTGTGGGGCTGAAAAATGTAGCTGTTATGAGTCAGGTTGTTATTCTTGAAGAGGATCCCGGTTCAGTTTTCACCACCGACATATGGCTTACATCCATTCCTAACTCTGTTTCCACCCTCTTCTGACCTTTGAATGGAGAAGAATGTGCAAGGTGCCCATACATACTTGTAAGCCATACACAAATAATATAAATAAAACAAATAAATCTGAAAAAAATAAAATTTCAATGTCTTGTTAACTTTGCACATATTTCCCATGATGCTGGGCAAGTGAATACTTACTGAATCACCAACTAATGATGTAATAATTATGTCTAACAGTTTTATATAAGTACATGTCCTCCTCCTACAGCTACTTAGCTTTCACCTTTTCCTATTCTGTCAGAGCTGGTGGGATTTCTGCATCTGTGAGCCTCCCACAGACCATGTTGCATGAAGGCCCCAGCTGAGATGAATTCAAGCCAGTGCCATGATGTTGGTTCACTCTAGACATTATTCTCTTTGACCAGATGACAACTCAAGATGGGTAAAATTATTCACATCTTAATGAGTATTGAATTACCATGAAACTTTGAAAAATAGTAGAAGATATATGCACTTTATCATTAAACTATTTTTTTAATTTATCAGGAGTCCTTGGTTGAAAATGAATAAACAAATGTTTACCTGTTTTAGTCAGGGTTCTCTAGAGTCACTATATCTATATCTATATCTATATCTATATCTATATCTATATCTATCTATCTATATATGTGTGTGTGTGTATACATATATACATATATATGTATATATACAAAGAGAGTTATATAGTTATATTATATATAATTTTATACTTTATTAATTTTATCAGGATCAAAGGTGTGTTGTCTTTCTGCCTCAAGATTAGTTCAGATATGTGCCCTTTGTTTCTTGATTGTCGTTCATTCCAGATATAGCCAAATTGACAACTGAGGCAACCATTACCTTACCCAATTTGAGATTTATCTCAGGACCATATATCTCAACCTGTATAATGACAAATCTTAGTTGTCAACTTGACTTCATTTGGAAGTAACTCACCCTAAAACAGTTTAGTATACCTGTAAGAAATTATTCTTGGTTGAATTATTTAGAATGGGAAGACCCACCCTAAATCTGAGCAACACCTTCTGATAACAGCCTATATAAAAAGATATGGGAAAGGAAGCTTGTGCTTTGTGTCTGCTTGCCCTCACTCTCATTGGCAAGTTCATCTACTTTGAGCCATTCTTTCTATGGTGTTATAATGCAGGATATTTGGTCACACTATGAAGCCTGAGACTGTGCCACTTACTGGGAAAAAAACATGTTTCTAATTGTGTTGTGGCTCAGCATTAACACGCACCTTTAATCCCTCTGGCTGAAACATAAACACACCCTTAGTACATAGATTTAATTGGTAACAATGAAGGCAAAGTTAGTTTGTAGGACCCATGTTTGAAAATAGTATCTAATTGAGTACAGACAAAGTGATGAATCAGAGAAAGATTTGACAAAATAGGATATGCCCAGTTCTCAGGAGAAGAAAGAGGTAAGGGAAACTACTTGAGGTACAGTGCAGAGAGAGAGAGAGAGAGAGAGAGAGAGAGAGAGAGAGAGAGAGAAAGTTTTATTAGGATGGTTGTACAAAGAGTTGTACAAAGAAACATTCCAAAGAGAGAGAACAAGCTAGACACAGGTGAAGGGAGAATGAGCCAGAGAATGAAAAGGAACCAGAAGATTAGAACACATTGACAAGGTTAGCATGAGTCCAAGCCTAATTCAGAAGAAGCCAAGAGAAGCAAACTTGAATCAGTGAGCTGGTTGAGGAGTTTGACCCAGAACAGCTAAGTTGAACCCGTCAGAGCACAGAAAGTACTAGAATGGATGAGCTTAGTCAGCAGAAAGTCTCTGAGGCCAAAAACATTCTAGGCCTACATTAGATTGTACAGAGGCTAGAAGCTTCCAAGACTAGGCTTCACTTAGCCAACTGAGGCAGTAGACCCCAGAGATGTTAATTAAACAGGTGAATAAAAGATACTTTACAGTGTCAGAACCTACTTTTTCAGGATTCTCATGTACGCTGAAAACCAGCAGGTCTCTAGACATTCCTGGGACTCCAGCACCAGATGAAAACTGTGTGTATCTTTCAAGTGTTGTTCTCTTAATACATTGCTTCTCTGTTACCACTTAGGAAAATGGAATCTTTATCTCTATGTCATTGTTCCCTATGGCCTATATCAGTATATTTCCTATATCAATGCCTCCTTGATTTTAATGTCTCCTCTTCAAACTCCCATTACCCTAACTGAAGAATTCACATTAAGTCTCTAAGCATGGAAAAGGGGCATAACCACTCCCCTACTGTAGCAGAAACTGTACAGTTTCTTTCAAGTCACAGATTTTCTGCAAAATGAACAACAGGGGTGCCCAGCAGCCCGTTCTCCCTGTAATAGTGCCCAAGGGAGGTTCCTATAAACTTCTGCTATCACTTTTGCAATCTTGAGACCTAAGTCACACCCTATATTTTAACACATTTTTTGTGGGCAAAAGAGAAAACATACCAGGGTACGTAGTTCATGTCAGAGGACAATTTACAGGAGTCCTTTGGTTCTTGTCTTCTACCGTATGCTCTCTAGGAACTGAACACGAGTTGTCTACTAGATTAGCTGTAGAATCACTGAGTCATCTTGTCAGCCCACTCCCAATCTGGTCATGATTCTGATCCCTTGTCTTCTTAAAACTCAGAAGTTTCTGAGATCTTTAGAACCCCAGTTGCTGCAGGCTGGGATTCTTGTCCATCCAACCTCTCATGGTGGCTCCCTATCAAAAACATGAATGAGAGATTTCTACAAGTGATTTTGTTGAGGTTTTGGGTATTAATCATAGCAAATGAAGTATGTTTTATTTAAATAAGGAGAAGATAAATCAAACTTTGATTTTTATAGTATTATTGACTACCATTTAGCTGTATGGCCACTTGAGAGGGAAAAAATGTGTAGTGGGGAAGGGGCCATAGCAAGCCTCATAATTCAACACCATTGGTCTCAAGCCCAGATTGTAGGTTTCTGGACTCAACACTTCACATTTATTGAGTCTGTTGCAGTCACAGTCCAGAATTGATGCTATTCTTAAATAAAATGAACACTGCAAGCCAGAAGCAAGACAACAGATTCGCCAGCTGTGAATCTGTTGTTTAATACTGTTTACAGATTAAACTTGGGACCAAAACCATTATATAGTATAATTTATTACGTAACTGAAGGTACTATGTTTTGACAGACATGTTAAAGGAAATAAAATACACATATAAATAACAACTTACATGCCAAGCAGGACCTCTCTCCTCAGAAGAGGGTAAACATTCTGTAAGGCTTTATCTTGTTTTCAAAAGCTCTTCAACAATCATGCTCAGAGGAGAATGATTTTATTTTCCATAAACAAGCCAGAGCTATGAGAAATGAAGCGTCAATCTATATATACATAATTACTTCAGGTGTTCTAGAAACAGAGCCTCATTTCAAAAGAGTCCCATGGGTGTGGTAAGGATTAAAATCTTGAGGTTTTATTGTTCATGGCTCCAAGTAATTTGCCATTTGAGTAGACCATGCTGAAACAATTCACTAGTGCACAGCAACAAAAGTTGGGGTTTTTTTTTTTTATATAAAAAATATGCTGTAAATTGCTTTGGCAGAAATTTCATTGTGGGTTGACACCATGAAACTTAACATCAGTGTTGAGACTACTCTTTGAATTCTTCTAATGTTTTATAAACCATTAGTTAAGGAGTTTGTATGTTGGTATATAGCATATGTTTTAGAAGCAGCAATAGAGTAAGGTACATATTTAGAAAAGAGAGCACAATTGTATTCATTGCCTACTGGTACTAAGACTACTTAATTTTCTGCATTTGTTGAATGAACTCAGTCTCTTAGGTTATTTTATGTCCTTAATCTCACATTTGTGTGTGGGGGGGGGGAGGGGGTAATTCAAGAGTAAATGTATAAAGGCACTATAGAAATTTGTAATTTAAAGAGAGTCTAGTCAGATTAGAACCATATTAAAATCTAGATATCTGACCTAGAGAAGGATGAAGAAGTAAGATGATTGACATGTCAACTGCAGATGCCTTAGATGAATCAATTTTAGAAAGGAGTGAATGAAGAATTTGAAGTTCTAGAAATTGATTCACTTAATACTCTAAGTGTATAAGTCGGTGTGCCTTTTAGAGAGACCAATTCTTCCCAGGGATAGTGCATGGTTTTGAACTACTGACATAAAATATAGCTTAGGGAATCATCCAAGGGACAGTTTCCACTGAAAGGCATGTTAAGTACAAAAAGATTCAGAAAAGGGTACCAAGAAAAGACAACTACCAAAGATGAGTTCAACCCTTTTCACTGCCTAACTTGATTGCAACCAGATGCCTTGATGTTTTGCATCTTTATTTATTTGGAAATCTTAAACATGAACTAAATGAGTCCCAAACAATTCTTGGAAAGAAATTGGATGAGCTGAAGCCCAAATGTAAAAGAAAACACAAAATAGCATAGAAGCCTCCTTTTAAAGAAATGCTCTGAGAAGCTCTATGTAGAAGAGTCATTTATTAGATTTGCTGTTTACCATGCTTGTTTTATTTTTGTCAGCTAAAGGAATACCAGAGGGCTTCAAGTGAATCATCATTTATCTCATGTCTTGACACAACTAGACTTAATTATCTTTCTGCCAATTATTTTAGAACCACTTTACCCTCTAGCTTTGTATGTAAGTTGTGTTGGCATGGTTACCACCACATTATTCCAAGTGTATTGATTCTATACCTCTTCAAAGCAGTAAATTTCTTTTCCAATACCAGTCCAATCAAGGCTCAAAATTATAGGGCATGGTATCAGTTTTTTGATCTAGAATTCATTGCTCAGATGAAGATTTTAAACTATTAGCTAATTTCTCTAAATAACTGTTAAAGATTCAACAGAAAAATATTAAGTAGGGAACACACAGGCATCTTCAAAGCTTACAGATAACTGAATTATGTGTGGGCTAAATAATGCTTTTTATAAAAACATAAATTGTCAATTCCAGTATTCTTTAAAAGCCCTGGGCTCAATTTTATCAAAATATCATTTCAAGTAAGGAATCCTAGCTAGATTTATGTCTGACTCTATTCTTTCCACAAATTCTCCCCTGTAGACAGAGCCCTGTCTGTTGAGAAATGCTGTATCAGCAACTTATTTTATAAATGAATATAAGGTGTTAGATGAGATCACTGTTGCTGGAATCATTAGTAACATAAAAAGGGACGAATGTGTTCTTCTCTAAACACTGCACAAGAAACAACATGAAGTTTAGGAATTAGTGAAGGACAGAAGAGCTGTGTCTCTTCACAAAAGCATCTATAGATTCCTACCTATCAGTTATTTTACATAGATCAGTGATTAATTGCTCCTGTTTTTTTCCATTCAGGGAACACTAGGCAAAGTCTAAGAATTACTTTCCATTTTTCCTTTGTTCTTTTGTTCATTGTATTTTGAGAGTTTTCAAGTGTTGTGTACTGTCTAGAGAGGACGGATACCTCTAAAGATCTTGCAATGCATAGGTAAGCTGCCCAAGAAAATATTAATTGACCACAAATATCAAAATGGTGGATCCAGAAATCATAGCAGAAAGAGTATCAACATTCACCCGGCCCTGGTAGATGGATCAACTACATTTACAATACCAGGCATTATATGTCTGCTATTTACCTTGCTGTTAGGGTGCCATCCACCAACACACATTCAGGGAGTGTGACAAAAGGCAGTCTAAGATGGGGTCCCAGCTCCTGTTTCTCTGTGTGAGAAATGACAGGGGCTGAGACTAAGGCTGTAGTTCTCAAATTCCTGGGCACCCTGACATCCTTAGAAACCATGAGATGTTGAGAATGAGGGCTTTCATCCTCCAGTATACCTGATATCACTGGGGACCTTAAGCAATTGCAAACAGGGACTTGTAAGCCTGTGATGTGCTCAGGGCAGGAGGAATTCAGCTTAGCTCAGGTTGAATGTCAGGAGTGCAGAGGGACTGGAAGAACGGCCTGCTACAGGAGAGTTAGGCACTACTCTGTATGACAAAGGCCTCCCCAAACAGTGGTCCTTGATGAAGAAGACAGCTCTTGCTTGTCCAAACTGCTTTATTCATGGTGGATGAGGATGCTATGACTTACTCAGGGTGAACCAGAGATTAAATAACTTTTGCAGGAAGGTATGCCTAGAAAGAGATACTTATTGGCTAAAGACTCAGGACCCCTAAATATCTCATTAGAATAGAGAACTCTAGGCTCTACTGGCTGTTATGGTCCTCTTAGTGGGGTGTCATTGTCACATGCTCCAGGATAGAAATCTGGTCAGGAGCTAGTTCCAACTCCTGCAATTCTCAATTATGAGTTTTATCAGGGTTCTGAACTTCTTACAACCATACCAGTTCTCCTGTCTGGTGGCAATGTCCACTGTCACACAGTTATGAATATGATTACTTCATTTAGCATTCTAATTCCTTCCCTTGGCAAAGAACCCAAATAGGGTGATATTTTACCAGCTTCAGGATGTTGTAGTCACTTTAATTCACTTTTCCCCTTGTGTTTTTTTACCTTCAAATACTGATTCTCCTTTTCAAAATTCCACACTTGCTCAAAATGCCTCTACTAATTCTCATGGTGCATTGAGATATTTTTAGAGAGTGATTTTTCCTTGATATGACTTCAAATTGATAGCTCAAAAGACAATTGTTGCTACTAGCTTAACATGTCTCCAAGCGGAACTGAAATAGGCTTTAAACGGGAGGAAAACTTAAATCTCTTTTCTTGTAATGATTTTCATAACAGCACTTGACAGGATCATGAAGTTCGGGAAGGCATCACAGACGTGTGAAGGGCCAGACAAAAACTAGACAAGGCTTCTTATCAAGACCTGTATTCCCTTAAAAATTAGGCAAGGCAACTTTCTTTATCTCATATATCTTCCTGTGCAAGCTTTAGCTTGAGAATGCTACTTCTACGTCCTCCAAGGCCCCACTTGCATGTTTCATTTTTTTTTGTTTTTATAAAGGAAGAACCTTGGACTGTGGATCTATTGAGCCAGCTAACGAGAGAAACAGACATACACTCAGTCCTAGAGCTTGACTCTGTGCTTAACAGTCATGTTATTTAGCTGGTATATTCATGTTAACACACAGACCATGATTGCTTAGAAACATGAAGCTACAATGGCATACATAAATCAAAAGAATTTTCAAGTGGCACCAGAAGAAGGGGAACAGAGAAACAAATACACACACTACACACACACTATACACACACACACAAACACGGTTTATTGACTAACAAAAGTTTTGACTACCTACTTGATCAAATCCTTCCTTAAGGAATGATCACATTTCCTCCTGGCTTCTTCTTTCCAGATCATTTCCCCTTGAAGCAGAGGACAAAGGACTGAACAGGCATAAGTTGTTTATTTGTTTTTGTTTTTCTCAGAATCAACCTGGTCAAAACAAAAGTCTCTTGAAACAGTTTGTTAAAAACAAAACAAAACAAACCCATGACCAGGCTTCAGAGACAGAATCTCAAGGGATATGTGTCAAATCTATATTTTGGTTTCCCAATTGCCAGTACCACAGGAACAACAGGATCATTAATGTGATCAGCATTTTACTGAGATCTTCACTTAGTCAAACAGTGGTTCTAGCATCTCACAGCTGTAGTAAGCATTGTCTGTTTAAGTGCAGATTTCTGTCTGCACAGATGTCCCAGAGATTGCCAGGCTCTCCTTCCCAGCTGGTTTGTTTTCAGCTGGATTCTCATGGTCAGTTCTGTAGTTCAGATCCCACCCCACCCTTGGCATTACATTTGTTGAACTCAAGTATCTAGTCACAAATATTGAGCATCCATATGGCACTTTATGTCTGTACAATATTTTATTATCATTTTTAGTAGGCTTTTCTATAAACAAGTCTCCAAGGCAGGGTTATGTTGGACCTCTCACTTGATGGATTAAGAAACAGAGCCATCTGGAAGGTCTTGGTCAACAGCAGGGAGAAGACTGGTTGTCTCCAGGAGCCCAATGTTTCCATTTGACCTATTCCATCTTCTCTTGCTTAGCTTCTTTTTGCGTATACAAGGTCATATCCTCTGTCTCAGCAGGCTCCTCTACCATTAGATTCCTTTGACCCTGGTTTGTATTTGAGTTCAACTAATACAGAACAGTAAAGAGAATTTTGAGAAGTTGCTAAGGATGGAGTGTTTATTGTCCCAGCTTGTTTTCTTACAGGGTCACAGGAGAAGAGCTGTAACTCTGACCCAAAGTCACTGTTCTTTCAAGGCCATACATATGGCTTTCTATTTGCACTTGCAGGCCACAGGTTGAAAATGGCTATTCCTTCCTCATTAACTAGCCCTAGAATGCTCCATCATTACTTTGTTTATATCTATGATATCTGAGTATTTGTAAGCAGTTCTTTAATTCTTCAAACTGCTTCTGGATGAACAGAATCACCTCTGCATATTCTTCATATCCTTGATTAAAGAGTCTGTAAACATATACACAAAGGAACTGAAGGTGCTTTACAGGTAATAGAAAACAACAGTACAGATGAGATAGAGATTGTGATACTCGGAGGAGGGAGATAGAAACATAGAATGTTATGCATTTAATAGGGTACAAGCAACAAGATACTCCTGGAAGACAAGATGGAAAGACTCAGAAAAGAATAGCTGGGTGCCTTAGGCTTTTGTTTATTACAGATTTTATTGAATAAGTCACAAAATTAAGTCGATATGGCCTACGACAAGAAATCAGCTCTCTACTTTATTACTTTCCCGCCCAAGAAGGAACTATTTAACCTCAATATTATTTAAATGCTCAGATAATAGTGGCTCTTCTGGTCTAAAACTCAAGTAGTGTTGAAGATGGAAAGAATTAACCTAGACATAATGACATGTACCTCTAATCCCAGCACTACCATGAAGTAGTGGTGATATCTACAAAGCCAATTCCTGCCTAGCCAGGGCTACATAGTGGGACCTTGTCTGTACCTCTTTTAATAAGTTTCCATTGGAGCTTTGTTAGCTTTGGGCAAAGCACTAATAAATAACAGCAATTGTTAGTGTGATTTTGATTAGTTTTGAACCAGGAAGTAAGTGCTAACTTGGTGATTAGCCTTTAACTAGTACTACATAGCCTGTGAATCATTATCAGATTCTGAAAGGCCAGTCATGGTTTATTTTTAATTAACCATGGGAAGCACAGTGCTTGAACATGAGCACTTTTTGGAAGCTTGGGTCTTTTCATTGTAATACTGAAAATTTGAAATTTTTCTTAAATTTTCCATTTATCACAGTATTAATGACATTTGTCAAAGAAGAAGGTGACCTATATTTATCTTTCAATGGTACCTCTGAAGCAAACATCTACAGAAGGTCCTCTCACTTTCCTTCTCCTGTCTAGCATTCCTGTGGTGGTTAATATTTATTGTCGACTTGATAAGATCTTGTAGAGTAATTTTAATTCAGCAACATGGCTGTTCTGGCAACAATCATATCTAAAGACCTAGCTTTGGATGATCCAGTTGGAATACAGACATGCCATACACGTTTAATTCCTCTGGCTAGAATACAGATGCACTCTGCACACACCTTTAAGGTATAATTAGTTTGTAGAAGGTAGCAGCCATCTACATTTAATTAAGGTGAAGACAAAGTGACGAATTATAGAAAGATTTGACAGAATGAGTCAGAGATAGAATATACCCATCTCTTATGAGAACAGTACAAGAAAGAGCTATTTAAGAGCAGGATAGGGAGAGAGTTTTTCAGTGAGTTGGGAGTTGAGTCAGTTGGGAGTCAGTGAAGCTAGTACAGTGTAGTGCAGTGTAGGACCCTGAAGGGATGCCATGCCCTGGCTGAGACTTTCCATGTTCTGCTGTCTGCAAAGTAACATTCTGCAGTTTTTCTAAGAACAAAACATCCTGTTGAAGGATGATGCCCCAGGAAGGAAATTTAGACTTCACATCCCATTGCCCCCCAGTTGAGTTCCTGTTTTTCCTTTAGTTTGTGTTTTTTCTTCCCTGGCTTGGTGTATATATTGAACCTGCCCAGTAAAGGCATTGGCATTCTCTCATAATGGATGACCCGAGTCTGAGTCTTACTTTAATCCCCTAGGCCTCTGCCCAAGCTTGGTACTGTGGCAGCACCGAAGCTGTCAATGGAGTTGAGTACATTCATGAGTTTATGTAGTTCAGCATAGGTCAGCAAAGGCAGTTGATGCCAGAGAAAAAGAAGGATTTTTACCTAGTTGGAGTTTATAGATTGCTCCTGAAAAAATACAGAGAAGAGATTCTATCAACTATCTAGGAACTAAATTAAGTCAACAAAAATTCAACCACAAAAAGTAAATAGATCAGAAGGGATCAGTTACAAACTCTTAATGGTTTTCAAAAAGTACTGGGAGATATAAAGTGGTTACAGACTACAATTGGATTAACTACTCAAGAGTTAAGTAATTTACTTCATAATTTACAAGGTGATTCAAACTTATAGTCCTAGACATTAATACTTGAACCAGAGCAAAAGTTGACTCAAGTAGAGAAAAAAAAAAAAAAACAGGACACACATGTGGACAGCTTAGATACCAAACTTGACTGTTTTCTGGTTATCTTGGCATCTACTCATTCACCTACTGAATTCATTATGCAGAAAGAAGACAATATTTTAGAATGCATCTTTTTAGCACATAAATAGAGAAAAAACCCAAAACCTATGTTAAAAGGTTTCTGATCTAATTGTAAATGGAATAAGACTTTGTCAATGTTGAGGCCTGGTTTCTAGCATAGCTATAGCCATTGTGTTCCATGCCTGCCAGCTATTTCATATTGTTGCTTTAATATGCCTGTCACTCATTTACACATGAAAATAACTTGACTCAGAGTATGTTCATGTTTACCACATACCTTGTTATGTTCTGTATGTTGTGGGGTTTATTAATCTTTAGAAATTTTACAACTAAAAGCCTCATGTAGGATCCATCAAATTCAAGGTCAATATAAACTGCTATGTCAAAAATGGCTTGAGTCAGGGTTTACCACCAGGCAATACTTACAGTATTTAAATATAGGCTCATTGTGGGGTTTTTTGTTTGTTTGTTTGTTTTAGCCTTTATAAGCTGGCCCTGAGAAATGTCCAGTGTGTACCTTTCAGCTGTTGCCCTGGTTGATTAGTCTTTAGGTGTATGTTCAATAAAATATCCCTGTCTGGCTGAGATGTGTATTTGTATGGTTTGTGGGGTTGTCACGAACTACTCTGCCCCATGTTTGGGGGCCAAAATGTTGCGGACCATTCTGTCAAAAGCCTTGGGGACTAAGTTGTTAGAGCCTGCACTGCCCCAGGCTGCTCTGGTATACAGGTTGGGGGTTCAGCAAGACAGAGAGTGAGGACAGACTCGAAGAATGGAGACCAGACAGAGTGTGATTCAATCCTGTTTATTCTTCAGTCTCTCTTCTTCTCTCCAAGTCCCTAGTTCCAAGTACTAAGTCTCAGGTCCTAATCCTAGTCCCAGCTGTAATAAGTCTCAAGTCCTAATTCTAGTTCTAAGTTACTAGTCTCTTTCCCAGTTCCAAGTTACCTTCCAAGTTACCTTCCAAGTGCTAAGTTACCTGTCTCAAGTCTCAAGTGTCTAATAATTTCTTCTATCTGCCTCTCACCTTTTATATGTCTCACTTCTAAGCCACACCTTTAAGTCACACCCTTAGGTCTTATCTCTAAATCACACCTTTAAGTCTCACACACCCAAGGGAAAATCCTGGGTATCTAAAACAAGATGTTATCAGAGTGTGCTCAGCTATTGTAGGCTATTGTAAACAAGTCTCTTGTCAGGGTATATGGCTCAAGATGGCTGCAAAGATGATAGCCGCCTTCTGTCGGCTCCCTACGTGGGGTGACTCCTGAACCTCAAAATTTGGTGCATTGGTGGGAAGTCTCCTATCCTCAAGCACTCCTCATTTACTGACAGTGAATGTCACCAAGTCAGATGGGCCCTCAATGAGGAGCTAAGTTCTTATCTTCTACCTGTGTAGTCTTTTTTCTGGCTTTGGTCTTGAGTTTTCTTGGTTTGGTCTCATTTCTGGTACCTTTTGGAAACTCAAGTGAAGGCAGCTGGACATAGTAATGTTCTTGGGTTGGGAGGACAGAGGATGCTCAGATTGTCCTCTAGGCTATGGGAACCAAGTACAATCTAATCCTTTGGACTTGGACTTGGTTGTGACTCTTGTCTGAGAGCCAATCGTTTTCATTTGTGTTGTCTTCTACTTAACGTTTTTTGGGGTGTTTTTGTTTGTTTGTCTTGTTGCTGCTGCTGCTGCTGGTGTTTGTGTGTGTGTGTGTGTGTGTGTGTGTGTGTGTGTGTGTGTGTGTGACTCTCCCCTCTATCTTTAACTTTTTCTCTATGGGAGAAATGTGTTTCTTTTTTGGGATATCTGGGTTCCTTCCCTTTCTTCCCCAACTCTATTGGTTGTCCTTGGTATGTTGGTCTGACAATGTCTGTCAGTTTATGTCATTTAGTTGTTTAATTATACCTCTGTGTTACACATTCAGAAGACAAATGGTTAGAACTTTATCTGCTGACCATTTATCTGTTGATTAAGCTTTAACTCATTTCGAGGATTTTTTAGGGGAAAAATGGTGAATTGGGAAAACAAAAAATGTGCACCTGCTGCTAGGACTCTAGTGCTGATGGAGCTGCTTGATCTATACAAAGCCTCTTAAAGGGGCACCAGCAGCTTCTCAGCTTTTCTGGTAAGGAGGCCAATGGCTAGTCCTGCTACAAAACCCCTAGCCTGTGAGAACTGGATTCAACAAGTAGCAAGGTGCAACTCCCTTGAAATTATAGCTGGAAGAATAAAGGAAAATTGTGTCTGCCCATTCTAAATGTATATGTGACTACTACAGCTTTGTTTCTTACTGCTCTGAAATGTATATGTTTACTATGTTCTGCTGTGTTGGTTATTGATTATTGGCTTACAAATTTTCAAGTATGTTTAAGAATCTTTAACATCTGTAACAAAAAGTTAGCTTAAATATTGTAGGGTTTGAGACATTATGGGCAACAGTGCATGGCATGAACCAACCAAAGAAACAGGTCTCTAAAGATATTTTAAAATTCCCAACTTGTTGATATTTTCCTGTTCTGACAGTAGCTTCAGCTTAAACCTAATCATATGGGAAACTGTTATGTTCTATAATCATACACTATATAAAGGTCAGAAAAGTCCTTTTTCTCTTTATGGAGTAGGTTTATAGGGTTTTTGATTTTGATACTGGAAGAGCTTCAATTTAAAGCTGTGATTCTTTTATGGTAATACTATTTCTATTTTATTGAGAAGCTTCCACATTGATGTCCCAAATCGCCTCACTAGCTTACACTCTTGTTAATGGGAATGGTTGTTGCTGTATATCCCCATCAATGTTTGTGATCATTTGTATTCATAATCCTGGAAATTCTATTTTTTCTCTTTTCTTTTATCTTTTCTTTTCTTTGATTTTATATCATTTTTATTACATGCAAGTATTAAGGTCAGTTTTATGTTGAGAAACTAGCAATACAATAGATGCAAATAGTCAAAGAACAAGCAAAGCAATAAACAAAGTCCCATGATCAGTCCCATAATCACTGTTTCTAAGGGCTCATCAGGATGACCTAAATATCTGAGCCTACTTCCCTGTCCTAGCCCAAAGTCATTTTCATGCTTGAAACCTACTTCTTTGTTCTAGCCTAAGATTTAGATTCCTGCCTGAAATTACTTCTTTGTTCTAGCCTAAGATTTAGATTCCTGCCTGAAATTACTTCTTTGTTCTAGCCTAAGATTTAGATTCCTGCTTGAAATTACTTCTTTGTTCTAGACTAATGTCATATTCCTGCCTGAAGCCCATTTCCTTGTTCTGGGCCAATGTCAGGTTCCTGCCAAGCAGCTCCAAAAGCTCTTCACTTCTCCCCACTTTTTACTTCATAAACAAGACTGAGACTGTCTTACAACGTTCTGACAAGAATGCTTTCCTTACTGGTCATGGAATATGTATTATCAAAAGCAATGCACTTATGTCTTAGGTTGGTAAGGCTCTGTGCAGAACGTCCTTACCCATCCTTGGCTTGTCAGCCTGTTAAATTAATAACTCTTCCTGGGGCTCCATTTTCAGTTTCAAGTCATGTACTTTGGCTGCCAACATGTTGATGTTGTTAAAGACAAGCTTTAACACGATGAACAGGAATAAAAGTGTTTCCAAAGCTGTGATTTTTTATTTTAAGTCTCATTTCTAACAGGAATTGATAGTCTACAGGAGACAGGCAAATCCTGGAGAAGGGTGGATGCAAAAATAGGGAAAGGAAGGAAGGAAGGATCAGACATAGGACATAATTTACTTCATGAGAGATGGGACAGAGAGGAAACACATCTCAGGATGGCTTCTTCTACTCTCACAACCTTTGTCTTTTTCAGGCTTTTTAAAAAATCATTTCCTCAGAAATTTGATTCATACAAATACATTTTCAAATATATTTTCTTATAAACTCTTCCTTGATTATAAGAACATTGAAAGAGGAACGAAGCAAGCAAACAGCATTTTATTTTATTTTATTTTATTTTATCTTTTTGTTACGTTGTCTTTTTTTTTTCAGAGGGGAGGACCAAATCCAGGGCCTTGCACTCACTAGCCAAGCACTCTACCACTGAGCTAAATCCAACCTCAGCAATTGTATAAGAACTAAAAATTAACAGTATGATAAAATAGTTTTCTTTGAACTAAACGTCTTCTTTTTTAAGACTGGTATAAAAAAAAAAACCTTTGCAGTTACAAAAATCCTAGACAGGATGACTCTATTTAAATTTGATTTTGTTTCTCTTTGACATTAGATTAATAGATCAAAAGTTATTTCCTACTACCTGTTATATCAAACAGGTGGCTTTCTATAAAAATTAATCTATCTGACCCTTATTTAATTTTTTCTTTCCTTTCCCTATATTTCTTTTATATTTGGCATAAGACCACCCCTTGCTTAAGCAAAGAGGGTATATCAGAAAAGTTCTGGTATGACAAATCTGTTCAGGAAGGCAGCCCATTCACTGAGCCAAGATGCCTTCCTCTGGGTCTCTGCATGAACCCTAGTTTCAATACAATTCCTATCTTTATTACAATTCTTTAAAGAATAGAAGAACATCAAGATTCTTAAAACTGCTTACTTTTGCCTTCAGGAAGCTATGAAGGCTTGTCATTAACTATATGATCAAAATCTCTTCCTATTCATACAAGTTCCTTGTTTCTAAAGCTGAACATAATAACCTAGCAATTCAATTAGAGTTTGTCAGCTTCTAGAATTTCTTCTTTAATAATTTTTCTCAAATCCTCTGTCTCATTCTTACTAACAATACTCATTAATGATCTAAACGCTTATTTAAGTAATAAATTCTTAAGACTCAATTTTCTGCATAATTGCTTTTTCTGAGGAACTTTCATTCATTTCATTCCTGTTTGCACCAGTCTTTTGTTATCCCAACTCTAGCTTTCACAGTGAGGCCTTTGACAGTGAGAAATATAAGTATAGCAAAACATATATAACACATTTCCACCAAGGGCAGTGGAGGGTCAGTCCAGGTTGCCCAAGCACCAGAACGTTCCCAAGCAGTGTCTTCAGGATGCTTGGCATTGCTAATTGTCAGTACCCTTAAGGTGATCAAATAATTTAATATGTTCAGAAATATATTTAAAGTCATGCGAAGTACTGATGCAGGATGCAGTTAATTGTAAGTTTAAGTTTTTTATATCTGTAAGGTACAGTTTAGAGTAAATGGGTAGAAACAAACAAAGGTTATTTAACTCAAATATACTAGGTAGGTACTAGCCCTCAATCAAGTCAGAAATCTGCTGAATATGGAATGTAATAAATTTCAACTTACCATGACAGAGATCCCCAAATTCGAACAGTGACCATTCACCAAGTTTCCCAGCAGATATGGCCATGACAGAGGACATCACTGGGGTTGTGGCATGATAGCCACTGGGCATAACTGCCCCGACGCCTCACAGGCTTCCAAGTCCTAGCCTGAACTGTGGACAGAATTGATTGCCACAGATTGCTTAAGACAAGGTGAGATCCGTCTCTCCCATATTCATCCTCCACAGAAAAAAACTTGTTCATCTTCTGGCCTTATGGTGCCTCTGCCTCTGCCCTTGGTGCCAGAGAGACACAGGACCCTGGTGTAACTGTTTAGGTAATAAAATATGGACTAATATCTGTTATTTTAAATGATACATAGCTATTTATACTACAATTTTTCCTTCTTAAGTTTCTAATTACATTGATGGCTAAGTTAATTGTAGTTTAACAGCTAGAAAACAACAGGCAACTAGCTACTTACTTCAAGGTAATCCACCACTGTGTTAGTTCATTAGTCAATTCATTAATTGGTTAAAAGTATGAGGTCTTTTATTTAAAAGGGCAAACAGATTTGCCTTGCTCACAGGCTTCACGTTAAAGGACATAACTTCTTGCTATTCCTTTATTGACTGCTCTCAATAATCAACTGCCTGTGTCTCATAATGAATAATTGAATACAAACATAAAATTTTAAATTTGTTTAAGGTATGATGGTTTAGAAAATTGTTTGAGATTGATAAATGCAAGTGATAGAGCTTAGTGGACATAAAAATCTTGGATGCTGATAGGAAAATAATTTAAGAATAAAAAATGTGTCAGATGAAAAATGTTTACAAACTTGCAGTTTATAAATGCAAGTTATATAAGTGTTGGAGAGTCTAAAAAGATGTTTAAGATTGGAGGATATAAGAGATTTTAAAGTATATAACTGCAATTTGTAGACATATAAGAAAATAATTTAACATATAGTAAATAAAAATGTTTCATATTTTTTCTCTGCCCCCCATGCTATTGTTATACTTTGAGTTCAACATTCAGAATTTTAACATTGATGAATGCAGGGTTGATAAGCTAATGGAGCACTGACTGATTACAATTCAGTCACAAGCTTGATATTTTAAATCTCCTAGTTTTTCTAAATATAGACTTAAAGGTGCTTCTCATCATGCTAAACAATAATCTCTGCTTGATATATATATATATATATATATATATATATATATATATATATATACACATATATGTATACATATATATGTGTATATATGATATATATATCATATATATATCATATATATATATGATATATATATATATATATATATATATATCCCTCTGAACTGAAAAAAAGTTCCCTGCCTTTCGACCCAAACATAGCTTTTCTAGGTGTCAAAGGCATGGGTCTACTCCTGTTGTCTTGCAAACACCTGTTAACTACTTTTTCTAAAATATGTATTTCAATACAATGGTAATACTAATGTATATCCTTTTATAAACTAAAATTCACATAAACTTTAGGGAATCAAAAAAATCATAAGATCTGGATCCACTTGCCAGAGATCAAAAGGACTCCAGATAAGTATACCTATCTGTTATTGAAAATGAGATTTTTTTTCTTGATCTTGAGATTCCTTACCTTCCTCCATTACTACACAATTTTAACTTCTGTCCCTAGTCTATATTTGTCTCATCAGATTTTTACCTGGCTGACAGACTCTGTACAGGGATCCCTTATGGACCTGCTTAATTCTGACTTTCTGAAATTCGATATTAACCAGTCTAGCTGATATGATTCCTCCTTGTCTTTCAGCTGGATCAGCTAATCAGATGCTTCTGAAAATGCCCCATTGCCCAACCTTTGACTAGCGTTTTAGCCTTCCTGCTCCCCATGACAATGTTCTAATGTCAGCTGGAAGTAGTCACGAAAGAGAATATATCATCCATTTTCCCACCTAACAGGCTAAAATGCTAAGTCAAAAAGGAAAACCCCTGGGCCTATGTATGGCTCTTGGTAAGCAATGGTGTTTCTATGCTAATCATTCAGATGTATTTTTTTTAAGCCTAAACAAATAGAGAAAAAGAGAGAGAAAGAGAGAGAGAGAGAGAGAGAGAGAGAGAGAGAGAGAGAGAGAGAGATTTGGTGTAAATGTTTGTTTAACTTGTCCCCCTGGCCTTAGAGAAGAGTTTTTGAGTCAATGATTTGTCTCATTGGAACAACTCAAAGGGCGTGGTTGTTGCGGCCTGCCCCACTAGCTTAGTTGTAGCCATTTTGTTCCATGCCTGCCAGCTATTTCATATTGTTGCTGCTTTATGTCAACCATCATTTATACAGAAAAATAATTTGATTCAGAGTAGGGTCACGCTGACCATATTTCCTGTTATGTTCTGTATGTTATGAGGTTTGTTAATCTTAAAAAAATTTTACAGCTATAAGCTTCACATAGGACTCATTAAATTAAAGGTCAATATGAACTATTATATCTAAAATGGTTTGAGTCAGGGTTGACCACCAAGCAGCACTTGCAGCACCTGAGGATAAGCTCATTGTGGTTTTTGCAGTTTTAGACTTTATAAGCTAGCCCTGAGAAATGTCCAATGTGTAGCTTTTAGCTGTTGTCCTGGTTGATCATCTTTAGATGTATGTTCAATAAATTATTCCTGTCTGAGATGGGTTTTATGAGGAAACTCCTAGATCCTAACAATCAAGTATCAGAAAAAGACAGCAAAACTCATAGAACTTTATACTAAGCTGAAATTAACTCATTGTGGGTAATTAATAAAGATTGGCAAAGAGCTTGTAGCAATTATTTGGGAGAAATTAACAAGTATCCCCAAATCAAGAGACTCCAGGTCATAAAAAGAACTAGTTGTATTCTCCCTCATACAGTAAAAGGAACACCAATTTCTGAAGCTCCTACATTTTATAACAATGAAAATAAATCAAGAATGTCAGGTTATAAGTCAAGAAATATTAATAAAGTAATTCGAAGCCCATATACTTTGTTTAAAAATCAGAACTATATGTAATTCTCATAGTTTTTATAAAAATATTTCTAAACCTATCAGTATAATTACTGACTCACATGTGCAGAGAGGATTGAACAAAAGGGATACAGATAGCCAAAAAAGTAAAAATATTTTTATACACAGATAACATGATTGTATACATAAGTGACCCTAAAAATTTTACCAAGAAACTTTTATGACTGATAAACACCTCCTGCTAAGTAGAAGAATACAATATTAAGACCCAAAAACCAGAAGCTCCCTATATACAAATGATAGATTAAGAAATATATCAGAGAAAATACATTTCACAATACACTAAAAATAGAATAAACTATTTTGAGGTAACTAACCAATTAAGTGAAATACCTGTATAATAAAATAACTTTTAAGACATTGAGAAAAATTGAAGATGACAAGATAAAAAGATCTCCCATGCTCATTGATCAGTAGGATTAATATAGTGAAAATGGCAATTCTACCAAAAGCAGTCTATAGATTCAATTCAATCCACAAGAAAATTCTTGCATAAGTCTTCACAGGCTTTGAACAAATAATTTTCAACTTCATATGCAAAGGAACAAAGATAGAAAGAAAAGAAAGAAAGAAAGAAAGAAAGAAAGAAAGAAAGAAAGAACAATCCTGAATAATAAAGGAATTGGAGGTATCAATAATCTTGATCTCAAATTGCATTTCAGAGTTAGAGTGATAAAAACATCATAGTATTGACACAACCTCAGTAAAGATAATTAATGTAATGTAATTGAAGAGCCAGACAAAAGTCCACACACATTAAGACACCAATTTTTGACAAAGAAGCCAGAAATACACACTAGACAATAAAAGGAAGCATCTTCAATAAATGGTGTTGGTCAAAATGGATAGCTGAATGTAGAAGAATCTAAATAAATGCATATTTATCATGTTGCACAGAACTTAACTCTATATGAATCAAGGAGCTCAACATAAGACTAGAGATTAGAATGAGATAGAAGAGAAAGTAAAGAATCGTCTTCAACTCACTGTCACAATCCCCTTTCCTAGTAATAAAAAGCCAACATAAAATGAACTCAGTGGCATTTATGGGGATGTTTTGTCTCACAATGCTTTGGTTGGATGCCTTCTCCTCCCTCCTCCCTCCTCCCTCCTCCCTCCTCTCTCCTCCCTCCTCCCTCCTTCCTCCTCCCTCCTTCCTCCTCCCTCCTCCTCCTCCACTACTACCTCGTCTTTGTTCTTCTTGTTCTTGTTCTTTTTCTTCTTCTTCTTCTTCTTCTTCTTCTTCTTCTTCTTCTTCTTCTTCTTCTTCTTCTTCTTTTCTTTCTTGCTTTCTGCTTATTTATTATGGTTTTTAATTTCATCGTTTTTATGGCATACATATATGCATGTTTATGTATGCCTATGTATGTATACATGTGTATGTTTGTCATGCTGTATGTCATTGTTTTGTTTTGTACATTTTTCTTTATCCTGTTTGTTTTATTCTGTCTGTTTGCCTATTGTCCTGTTTTATTTCTAGGGAGAGAGAAAAAAAGTTTTGAGATGTATGGATGATGTCATAGTCATTGTCTATTTCTATGAAGAGACACCTTAAGCACAGCAAATCTTAAAAGGAAAGCATTTAATTGGGGTTTCTTTGTAGTGTCATATTCAGGGTGGAAGCTGAGAAAACTCACTTCAGAGACAGAGACTTAAACATGAAAGCTTTATTTTCTGTGCTCACAAAAAAGGAGGTCAGTTCTAGAGCCTGGTGGGCTGTTGCATTAGCCAAGCATATTTTGACACAGTAGGTTATTTTGTGCCAGGATTTTTTTTGTGAACCCCAAAAGACCACCAAGGAGACAACTCCAATGGAATTGCATTAGGGTCTCTTTATTACCAGCTAGAGTTTGGGCCACACCACCATCTCTGACACAGGAGAACAGGAGGGGTCTCTGAGCCCAGTTTCATGTAAGCATTTATAGAGAGGCAAGAAGGGGATATTTAGCCTGGCACACGTATGATTGGGGGACCATTGTGGTATTTAACATAATTGGCTGGTGATGGGAGCCAAACCATAAACTTAACTCCTGTACTATTCCTGATTGGTGGCTGTTAGAAAGTGAAGTGCTGGGGACAGACTTGTAACCCAGGAGTGCAGATTTGTTGGAGAATAACCTGGAAATTGGTGATAGGTACTCACCTGTTAGTTAACTCAAGTTTTACCTTAGGTCAGGTTCTCTAAGATAGAGTCTCAACCCAAAAGATATAGTCTCTCAGTTAGACAAGGAAGTTGATGTTAGTGCTTGGACCTTATCTGGGTCACCTGGTTTCAGAGACCTGAGTCAACTTTTGCAGTCAGGTTCCCCTCTGTACTCTGGCCTGGAATTTATAGTAATAAAGGACAAAGGAGTGTGCAAGCAGCATGTAGTCAATTGACCCAAGGATACCCAGAATTCAAAATAAGGGCACAAAGGAGTGGGCAAGCGGCATGTAGTTAGTAAGTCAAGAGAGGCAGCACATTTATGACTTGTGTGCATTAATTTGAATAACCAGATAACAGCATCTTACCTCTTTACATCCTTTACTGCTTAACAAACAAAATGAAACATCTGAAGAAGGAGAACAGGAGTTGGGTTCCAGGGCCTAGGAACATGAACTCAGTTTTGATCCTGCCAGCAAGATGGAACTTGTTCCTGTGATGGCTGAACTCAGAGAATTATCTCCTAACATTAGGACTAATTCATTATTAGCATAGTGAGAGCCATGGGGGCACATGGGCAGATGTGGTGCTGAGAGTCTATATTTATAAATGAAGGCAGCAAAAGAGACACTGGGAAAAGACACTGAGAATTGGAGTCTTCATAGCCCAGTTCCAGTGACACACTTCAACAAGGCTACAAGTCCTAGTACTTTTAAACAGTGGTCCAATGGAGACCATTTTTATCTGAACTACTATAGGTGGAAAGGGGGTGAGAATCCAGGATGCAACACTATGATCATAATATACAGCATGTAAAAATCTTATTTTCAATAAAAAGAAAAAAATTAAAATATAAAATACTTAAGTCAGGGTAACATTACATTACTGATAACTATTCTAAGTAAATACTATTGATTAATTTTCTGTATATTCAGTACAAATATAGAATGCTGACACTTGTGTAATATAGTTATATTCCTTGTGGAGATTATTGTGTTGGTAGGTATTTGAACTTTTCATAGCATATATATAGTAGGCTGACTGTACTTTCAAATTAATCCCTTCTTTGTCTCAATTCTCAGTAAATATACTAAAACTTCAAAATAATTAAGTTTTTACTTTAAAAAATTATCAAGACTTTCACAATCAGCATACTAATTAGAACCAGAAAATGAGAAATTCATAAAATAATAAATATCTGTGGCACGCTACCTCTCATGGAAAATGGGTTAGAGCTGTGGCACAAGTATAAAGAAAAGAGAAGCTGATATTTTATTTTCTGAGTTATTTTTGTAAGCAATCAAACACAACCCTGACATTTGATTTTGTTAAGGCTAGGACAATCAATGGCCTAATTTCTATATTTAAAATGATACCTTTGTTAAGAAAATACAAGTCAGATCTATACCATATTCTATAATTTAAAAAACATCCTCCATCATCATTTAAAAAGTAAAATAAAAGAGAGAACAAGAGAGAGAAAGAAAGAAAAAGAGAACAAGAGAAAGAAAGAGAGAATAAGAGAGAGAGAAAGAGAAAGAAAGAAAGAAAGAAAGAAAGAAAGGAAGGAAGAAAGAAAGGAAGGAAGAAAGGAAGAAAGGAAGGAAGGATCAGGCATAGCTGTAGTTTTTAAGTTATCACTAAATATGTAGTACAGAATGAAGGCTATCTGAAAAGACCACAAAAAATTGCAGCAAAATCTCTGCAAGAGGCAAAGAGCACTGTTGCTGCCCAAGCAACTTTACTTTAGAGCTTTGTTGTAGATTTTTACTTTGGCCAATATCCCTTAGATTGGTTAAGGTTGTGGTCAGAGGCCAGGTAGTAGGCCAATCGCTTTGTTTTAGGATAGTCACATCAGCTCCTGTGTCAACCAAACCTTGGAATGCCTTTCCATCCAGCCATAGTGTCATCATAGGTTTTTGTTTAACTATAGGCTGTACCCAATATACATCAGAGGAACCAAAGCCTTGATCCCCTATTTTAGGATTCTTATAGTTGTGATTAGTAGAGTACAATGGAAGTAACAATAGTTGAGTTATTCTCATTCCTCTAGGAATGGTGACTATATTCTGAATTGCCTGTGCTATTACCTTAATCTCACCTTGATAATCATTGTCTATAACTCCAGGAAAAATTTGTAGTCCCTGCATAGTAGTACTGCTTCTTCCCACTATCAGGTCAAACACATTTGGATAAAGTGGTCCAAACACTACAGTGGGTAAGGCCTGAGGTCCCATTTCTGGAGTTAATACTATGTGGGTGGCAGAACTGAGGTCTAGTCCTGTGCTTCCTGGTGTTGCTTGACTAAATTCAGACAGGGATTGTTGTTTGTTGGTAAGAAACTGACTGGTCCATAAGCCTGTTTTAGCTTGTGTTGGTTTGGGGCCTGGAGGTGGCCTCTGTTCCCATTTCCCTGATTATGGGAAAGGGTGTTTCCTTGTGCATCTCTTTTGGACCTACAATCACTAGCCCAATGCCTTCCACGTTTGCAAATTGGGCAGAGCCCAGGCTGTTTTCTAGGCTGTCTCTGGGTTAACTCATTTTCTGCCTCATAATCTCTTGCAAATTATCTAGGCTTGCCACATTTACAACAGGCCTTTTGGTTTCTACTAGCCAAAAAATCTCTTACTGATTGTCCTTGCATGGCAGCCACCATAGCTAAGCCCTGTTGGTAGGAGGGACCTATATCAGAACAGAGTCTGGTATACCCTGTAAGGTCTGTCTTTTTTTCTGTAGGGTCTAATGGCCACTTGGCAGGCAGGATTGGCATTTTCATATGCAAGTTGTTTCACATAATCTACTCCTGCCTCTGCATTACCAAAAATCCTCCCTGCTGTTGTCATTAATTGATGAACAAAATCAGAAAATCGTTCATCAGGTCCTTGTCTAACTGCTGTTAAGGGCACACTAGGATCCCCTTTTGCCGGGAGTTTACACCAAGCCTTCATGGCTGCATTTTGAATTTGATCGAATAAGCCTGGGTCATATTGCATCTGGTTATCACTAGAAGCAAAATGCCCTTCTCCTACTAAAGCATCAAAGAACCAACCATTGCCTGCCTGAATGTTTCTCCTAGCTGTTTCTTTACAATTCTCATGATACTCTTGATTTCCAAATAAGATAGTCATCATCACTAAGAACTGCTCTCACTAATGTATTCCAATCACTAGGAGTCAGCCACTCCTCTGTGGCAGACTCTAAAATTGCAAGAGTAAAGGGAGCAGTGGCACTGTATTGTGATACTGCATTTTTTAATTCCTTAATAATTTGAAAATTAAATCCTGTGTAATGTCTCCAAGCAACCCCTTGATTGTCTCTGGTCTCTGATACAGGGAAAGCCTCAGCGTCTCCCTTCTCTGGATGATCTGTGGCTAATCTTAAGCTAGGTGATAGAGACTGTCTTTGGACTCCTGGTTGAGGAACACAAAGAGCCGGGGGATCTTCCCTGTCTTTAATTTTTATAGCTGATTAATTAAATCCTGATACTCTTTTTCTAACTCTATTTGTTGTTTAAGAACAAATATTTTTTTTCCTGTAACTCCCTGATGGGATCTATAACTACCATCTCCATTGTGGGAGCATTTGAAGGTGGAGGCGCATAGGGCAGGGGTCTCCCAGAAGAGGGTTGTAATGTTTGGTTGCCTCTTCCTCTAGGTTAGCACAATCTGGCTCTTACAAATCATCATCAACCTTTGGTTGTATTTTAGATTCTAATTTTGGATAAATACGTTTCTTTTTATTTTGAACATGAAAGACAGCATTCAAGCAATGAAGCAAAAGCAGACAATTAACACACGTGAGCAGCAAACAACAAAACAAAAACAGAGAGTTGAGTTCAGGCTGACTTATTTCTTGCCCCATTTTCATTAACATGACTTACCTTTCTCCACGAGACAGATTCCCGTGGTGATCACCTTTGTTTCTGTACCCTTCCCCCTGGGCTGCCAACTTGTCAGGCTGAACAGGCTGAACTCTATTTACTTAGAGACCTAATAACAAAGGACCTGGGAAGCTGCCTGCATTGGAGACCTGAAGTCTGCCACAGGAGTTGAGTTGAATAGACTGCCTGCTGAGCTTCCTTGTTACACCTCCACCCATGATTAAGGATGCGTACCCCTCACCCACACTGCTGAGCTGAAGTCCTGAAGAGACTTTCTTGTGGGGGTGGGGTCTCCCCCTTTTTATTTGATGGTCTTACATTAAACATTGAGCCTTGATCAGAGAACTTTCTCCTGGCTTCATCTCTTCCCGCCCTTTCCCCATCTTCAGCCTCTCTTGCAGCTGAACCCAGTTCAACTATTGCTGCTGGTGGCAACAGTTTCACTTCTGAATTTTCGGTGGATCCTTCTTCCAGTAAGGTCCTTCACTGGGTCTCTCGTTCTTGGTGCCCCCACGTTAGGCACCAAAAATGTTGTGGCCCAAGCTGGCACATGCTTGGGGCCAAAATGTCTCTGACCACTCTATTAATGTTGGAACCTGCACTGCCAAAAGCCTTGGTGGCTAAGCTGTTAGAGCCTGCACTGCCCCAAGCTGCTCCAGTCTGTGGGTCAGGGTTCAGTAAGAGAGAGAGTGAGGATAGACAGAGTGTGATTCAATCCCGTTTATTCTTCAGTCTCTCTTCCTAGTCCAAGTCCCAAGTCTTGAGTTCCTAGTCCCTAGTTCCTAGTCCCTAGTGTCTCCAAGTTCCAAGTTTCCAGTTCCAAGTTCTCTTCCAAGTGCCTGCTACCTAATGCCTAATAACTAACTCCAAGTTGTACTGTCTAACCTAATTCCTAGTTCCAAGTTGTACTCTCTGAAGTGTCTGATCCTCTGTTCTCCAAATTGTTCTGAACTCTCCTATCTGCCTCTTGCCTTTTATATGTCTCACTTCTAAGCCACACCTCTAAGTCACGCCTTTAATCATGCCTTTAGGTCTTGTCTCTAAATCTGATCTCTAAATCACATCCTTAAGTCACATACCTTTAAGTCTCACACACCCAAGGGAAAATCCTGGGTATCTAAAGCAAGATGTTATCAGAGCGTGCTCAGCTGTTGTAGGCTAAGGTAATCAAGTCTCTTTTCAGGATATATGGCTCAAGATGGCTACAAGGATGATAGCAAAGTAATTGAACATTTAAAACCTCCTACAAATGAGATTGGTACCAATGAGAAAAAGATGTGGTCTACTTGCACGCTTTTGAAAAGTCCTTTCTTCTTGCTGAAGTCCAACAATTGCTTTGGACCTTCATCATTTACTTTTCCTATAATGTTCTTTTTCTCTCATAAAATAATGGGAATCCTACGGCACTGAAAGGAAATTTATTTCTTAAAATTGTTCACTAACTCACTCTAAGTAGGACACAATCAAAAGCTGCCCTAGGACAAATCCCTCTGAATGGTTGATTTCAGGCAGGCTTCTACTGGAAGTCACAAGTCAAAACTTCATTTAAAAAAATAAATAAAACAAGGAATGAAAGGAGAAAGCATATTGCTTTCCATAAGTATGTCAGCTTTTCATCAGAGCCGATGAACAGCGTGGAGTTTCTGCTATCTCTACCCTTTTCTATCCCACAAGCTAAATGAAACTGGAGTTACAAATAGATGACCACCATGTGTCTGACACCTGAAATAGGTTTTACAGAATATCCTCCGGAATGAAAAGAGCCGAGAAAAACATGTTCCATTCATTGTGCAAAATAAATGGTGTCTTTCATTCTGTCGAAGTTTCATAAATTCTCTTCAGAAACCCGAAGTGTATCTATCTATCTGTAAGAGCAATCTTATGCTCCATTGGCTGAATAAAGATGTGACTATTTTTTTTATACACACCAAAGACACTTGAAGTGTCAGGCCCAAGACATATTAACTGGCCAGATGAAACTGGGAAGAGTTACAAACAAGTTACAGCTGGCCTAAGTTAATGCCATCAACAGAGAATCAAGCTTCAAGCTGGAGGGGTAGCTCTGTTGTGATCCTTGACATGATTCTCTGCTGCTGCACTTAAGAATTCCATTTCCAAGCCTATTATGTCAGCCACTCAACAGTCTTTCTTCAAGGCAGAGTATATTGCTTCCCTGTCTGCCTAACATTCAACAGGTCAATATTTGAGGAGTAATATACTAGGATACAGCCCGACAATTATGTTATCAGAATTGATAAGAAATTAGATTTTTCTTCCCCAGCTGATCTCCATAAAAGTAAGAAGCTGGAAAGGAATGAATTTGGAGAATAAGATCACTCAGGTGGGTTTGCCTAGAGGCATGTTTAGGTCTTGATTAAATCTTGAGAATCTTCTCCAACTCTCTGTCATTTAAGATTAGGCTGGTTCATCTCTCCTTAGAAAAGAAGTCAAAAGCAGGCAGACAAATCTAGAGAAACAAGTATGTTACAACAATAATTTAATAACTCATGATCAATGATTTAAGGATGTATTTTATAATCTATTATAATGAGAGAATAGAGTGATAAGAATAACAAGTCCTAAGCATTTTCCCCTATCATTTAAACGTATTTTTTTCCAACTGAAGGTAGCTCTGTCAGGAAAAAAAACTTGCCTTTCAAACACAGGATCTAAATTTAATCCCTCATAACTATAAAAAACAAAAACAAATAAACAAAACCTGCCATGGACAGGCTGAGGTTCAGGCTAGTAACCCCAGCATCCCAGTGCTGGGGATGCAGAGACAGGCAGATCCTTGTTGTTAGACTAGTTTATGTGGGGGATTCGAAACATGAGAAAACTCCACCTAAAAAATGAAAACAAGCAAACAAAAAAATCATAAGGTGGATTGTGATGGAGAACAAACAGCCAAATTTGACCTCTGTCCTCCACAGAATGAGTGCTTATCCACAGATGTATCTGTGAGCACACACACACACACACACACACACACACACACATGCACACACACAAACAAAACCACACACCGCACTATACTTTTATATTTTCTATCTAGTGTTTTGATATGACTGTAGGACAATCAATTTGATTTCTGAAAGACTTTATTTATATTTTAAGATCAATCAAAAATACTGTTAAAACTGGATTTTGCTCTTTTTTTCAGTAGTATAGAAAATAACCGATATGAGGTATAGGTTTCCACCCAACCAGAAATCTGAAGAAATGCTTGCACTCTCCTAAGTGGCTGTTGTGCTATTGGTTGTTGCAGGTGTCTGGGTGCTAAAACCAGTTATGTGATGTGCTGGCTTGGCACTTTGTTTTGTGTTCTACAAGGCAGAAATTTAAAAGTAATTTTACTGTCACAAAATCAGGTTTCCAGGACACATGGTTTGAAAATGCTTGAAAGTGAAATTCAGAAATAACTTGAACAAAATATATTTTACAAATATGAAATGAACAAAGAGATTAGTTTGGGCTAAGAGTAAGACAAACCATCACATTTGTGATACATATACACCTACACACATACACACACACATACACACATACACACACATACATATACATAAACACAAAACTAAACTGGCAGTTTTTTAAAACTAAAACAAATTTATAAATTAAAAAAAACAGCTACACAAACAATACACATCAGAAGTGACAATTGTTTCGTGTATATAACGTTCTTCCATATCTATCCACAGGTTACAACATGAATATAGTATTGATCGAGAATGTGTAAACTATCTCTTGCGTCTGACTTAGAAAAAGAGCTTTTTCACCGTTCATCTTTTAAATTAATATTTTTTCAAATAATTGAAGCTCCCTTTTCCCATTGAACTTACTTAAGAATTACTAAATATTATTAGACCCACCTCTAATTTTTATCAGCATTTAATAATAAACATCTGAATGAAAGAATTAACAAATAAAACACAGCTCCTGAGTTTATAGTCTTGTTAATGTAACAGGTGTACGAGGAAGCTTTTTTGACACAGAATGGAATGTAACTTGATTATGTCATGTCTTATGCTATATCTTCGGGGTGACAGTGCTTTCTTCTGCTTGTCTAAACCGAACATGCTTGTTGCATTCATGAGAGCCCTTCACTTCAGCTCTGCCCCAGTGTACACATGGGCTACTCACCCTTGTTTTCTTCCCAATGTCATGGCCTGTCCTCCTTAGAAGCTCTTTTGTAGGACTGGGAGCATAGGTGGGTGGGTTTGATCTTGCTCCTTTTGTTTGTCTCCTGTGTGACTTCAAGAGCCTTCTGAGTGGCAGCAGTCCCACAAAGATGAACACCAAGGCCATATTCTGCCAGGAACTTGCAGTCTAGTCACACATATACCACTGATCTTTTGCTTAACCTCTAACTGGAGTTCTTATTAATTTCGGGTTATTAATTATTGTCCCAATTTTAATGCAAATAAGATGGTTCCAAGCTTGCTGGGTGACCACGGTTAGCTTAGAATTTCTGATCTTCCTGCCTTCATCTATCAGGCTCTGGCATGTGGGAATCACATGGCCAGGTTATTCCTGTTGCTCAATTCATTGTTCTCAGCAGAGCCCCACTCTAAATTACTGCTATTACAATTACCTTTACATCTCTTGCATCTATAAAGATACGATGCAAAAGAGAAATAAAAAATATAAACATAGTAAACACATATCAGCTCCCACAGGAAACTGATACATGATCTCTTTACATACAAACTAGAATGCTTCTGGCAATTGACAGGTGGGCTATGATCCATATAGTCTTTCAAGAACTGAGGCAAAAATGTATGATGGTTTAAATATGAAATGTCCCACTCCCCACAGGCTTATATATGAACATGAGTTTCCAACTGTTTAAGAATGATGTTTGATGAAACATTTTGGACTTGGGACCTTGTTGGTTGACAGTATATTGCTGTAGGAAGCCATGGTCAGCGGTGATACATCCGCCATTCCAAGATGGTGCGGACATCGTGTCCTCCCCATTAGTAAACAACTAACTGTGCAGGTGCAAAAAGGCAAAAGCACACCAAAAGTCACTGCCCATCCCGGGGCATATTATGGGTAATGAGTGAACAGCCAATCAGAAGTGAATACGTCACTCTAGGGTATATTTAAGCAGAGCCTCTTCCTGTCTTTTCCGTCTTTCTGCTTCTGCTGTTACAAGTAAAGCCTAGTCTGTGGTAACCACCTGAATATTGCCTCACATGTCTCTCTTCCACAGGCGAAAGGGGACACAGGAGGCATGCGGAATATCTGGCGCCGAAAACCCAGGAATTTCAAGGCGATGCGGAAGGCCCCCCGAGACTCGGGGCGGGTTAAAAGACTACAGGATCGAGGTACACCTCTGGAAGGTATGCCTGGGGTGGAAGCCTTCGTTGCGAGCGGATATTCGCCATTGCCTCCGCTGCAGTAGTTGGCCTCTTGCTTGTGTTTTCGCTGTTAGCTTATTTGTGTTGTGAGGATTCAGCCGGCAGCACAGCTATTAGGGCAAGTCAAGAGGTTTCAAGACTGGTCCACTCCAGGCTATCAGAACCAGAGCATGTTAGCTGGCATCAGGCCAAAGGGCCTGGGGATCAGGCCAAAGTGCCTGGAGAAACAGATAAGGCCAAAGAGCCTGGTCATAGGAAAGAGTGCTCAAAAGGAACAAGGGCTACTGCAGAGCTCATTAAGTTTAAGGACCCTTCACCGGCTGGTGAAGAGAGAGTGGAGTTCGGGGGGACACCCCTGTACCCCATTAAGGAGCTTGAGGCCATAGACCTTAACAGCTCAGAAGAAGACCTAATGCTAGGAGAGGAACAGGAGACAGCTGCCTATACAAAAAACAACCATGCTGAGATAAGACTAAGAAAGACATTGAGCCACTCAGCCCTGCCCCATAACCCTCGGCTGGCGCCAGAGGCTCACTCGGGCTCGAGGGTCCCCTGCCGTGCTTCCCGGCTTGGGCTGTGGGAACAGAGGCTGGTGCAGATTGTGAAGAAGGAAGCCAGATTGCAAGATGATGACCCTGATTCTCCTGATACTGATGTTTGATTTGGGGATAAGTATACCACTGTGGGCCATAGTTAGATCTTGGCCTGTTCCCATGCCAGTACATTCAAATCCTGCAGTGCTGCCTTTGTTTACAGCTATTGAGTGTTACTTGGTTGCCCCAGCCTCACCGCGCATCAGCCAGCAGCCTGAGTTATACAATGCTACAAGTTTTCCATTAAATTTTACACTTTGTTTTGTGGCAGCAAAACTTTATAGCATAAAGGTAATCTACTTGGTGTTGATTTTAGAAAAATTAGATTGCTTACATCGTTAAAGATTGGTTTTGTTTCTCAAAAATATGGTTATACTCTAATATTACAAAAGAGGCTTAAAAACATGGTTAAACTGCCAATATTCCATTGGCTACAGTTGGTAGTTCAACCGAGAGTTTGAAAATTTTTAATTTGCCTATGTTTATAGAGAAAAGATACAACAGGTGTCTTTTAAAGTTTACAGTTTAAATTTAAGGTTTAAAGTTAAAGTCAATTCAGCCTAGCCAAGCCTCAGAGAACAGGCCTGAAGGAGGTTAAGCACATTTACATTTGAATTGAGGCAATGCAGACTGAGCTGCAGAAGCCCAGGTGCTAAGCATTCCTTTTGTTCTCAGTCTTCAGACCAGATCCTAGAAATGTGCTTATGAGAATTCGAGAATTCGTCTCTTGTCTTCATTGTTTCTTGTGAGAAGAAGGATAAATCTAAGACCCAAAGACTTTGCAACAGTCTGTGGGCTAAAAGTTATGATTATGCTGGAGAAATTAAAATCATGTCTACTTCCCTCCATGAGTATAACTGTACCTGCTGATAAAATATGGTTCAAATTGTTTTAATTCCTTTATATTCAAAGTTGTTAAAAATGAGATGCTTTGGATTCCTCTAATGTATGTAACAATTATTAGAAAATAAAGTTGGCTTTTATCCGATATTCTCATTGGCCAAAAAAAAAAAAAAAAAAAGATTGGTTATTAAATTAATCCAAAATAAAGTTCAAATTTAAGATTTATACAGCCTAACTTGCCTACTCCAGCTGCCATTTCAGTAAATGCTTATATAAAAGATGTTTTATACCTTCCCTTTACATTTCTGGTAAAGGTGAGAGATTTACAGTTAGTAAATTTATTCATAATTTTTAAGAGCCCATGAAGCAATATTTGTTAAAAATAATTGCTTCAGGAAATGGTTAATCGTTTTACATTTTATATATATAAATATTGTTGTTACTTTAATACAAAAAATTAAGAGTTTAAATCTTTTAGTGTATATTATTCATTGTGTGATATTTTATTAGTGGATTTCTCTAAAGAAGTTTTCTACAAGCCATTGCTCCAATATAACGAGCTTTAAAAATTTCTTGGACTACTTGTTACTCCAGAAAGGATTCAAAGGCAGTGTCTTTTCAATATTTGAGACCTCAGTTATATCCTAATCAGATTGTGACACAGAAAATTCTAATAAAAATAGATAGTTGGGGCTAGAGAGATGGCTCAGCCGTTAAAGGCTAGGCTTTTAAACTATAAAAGCTGAACTCCCAGCAACCACATGGTGGCTCACAACCATTTGTGGTGGGGATCTAATGCCATCTTCTGGCTTGTGAGTGTACATACAAAAAGAAAATGCTTTACTTTTAAACTTGATTTGCTCTTAGTGATTTTTAAAAGTTGTTAAGAGATATTATTTGGCTAAAATCTCATCTTAAGCTTACCATAGGAGGATTTAAACCTCTTTTTGATATTTTCAAAGGGATGCAAGTCCTAAATTAAATCATATGTGTATTTTCTTGAGTTGATCCTGCTTCAACATAATTAAATTATGTGTTATAGCCACTGTTTAGAATGTTAAAAAAGGTGTATCTACCTTTGTCTTGTTAAATGATATATTTCATGAAATACAAAATGTTTCAACTACACAATTTAATATCTCTAGCCATTTGGATAACATTAAAATTAATAAGGTGTTTAGGAATGCATCTGCACAACCGGTGTCGGTGTGTGTGGACCCCGCATTTTTCTTTATGTTATCCAACTTTCAGAATAATTCTGATATCTTGGATTGCAAGAATGTTACATGCCTTTTGGCACAATGTTGAAATGGATCACTAGACCTAGCCTTGGTTGTGCACATGCCTACCTTTGTGCCCATACCAGTACATCATTATTGAGACATAAAAGAGACTTTGGTCAATCAGAGAGTTGATTTGCTCCAGGCCCATGTAGAGCAGCTCAGGGATGTGGTTCAAATGAGCTGCGTGTCAGCAACCCCACATCCAGGTATTACACCTCTGAGATTTGTGAATGATACATTTATTCAAAGCCATAATCTTTCTGCTTATTTAAAAGGGAATTGGACTGGGGAGCTGGACCAGATGCAGCAGCAATTGCAGATCCGGATTTCGAGCCTTGATGGAGCGCAGATGGACCCTGTTTCCCTTGGCGATTTTACTTCTTGAATTTCTTCTGCCTTTTCTTTCTTTCTTAAATGGTGGGGATAGGCCTGTTTGATGCAGCCCTAAGTTGTGGATTAGTGTTCATGATGGTTGGTCTGTAAGCTCAGAGCCCAACAAAAAACGTGACAAGGCCGCTATCGCCCAAGCACTCGCAGCCTTGGAGTAAGGATCTCCCCCTGAAATTTGACTATCTATGCTAAGAAAGTAGCCGATGACTGAGACCCTCAGTTGATGCACCCCAAAGGTTCAGCCCATTGCACTGGGTGGATGAGAGGTCTAAGTCCAGCCAGCCCTTGCCTGAATAGCTGTGGTACCTGAATAGTAGGTTGACAGCCCTTGCACTCCTGGGAGTTATACTCCATTGCACAGGTACGGATGTCAATTCCTCTTTACATCCCCTTAGCCCTTGCACCCAGAGGACTTGTTTCCATTGCACCTGGTAGGGTAAGGGAGAATCTTCGGGCTGTAAGCTCTTGATCGCTTATTCCCCCAAGATGGAGTTTGCTTGATCGGGCTTGAGTTCGAATCTGAGTTGGTGCTGCGTTTAATAGGCAAAAGGCTGTTCCATATTAATAATTTAAACAGGGGGAGATGTAGGAAGCCGTGGTCAGCGGTGATACATCCGCCATTCCAAGATGGCTCGGACGTCGTGTCCTCCCCACTAGTAAACAACTAACTGCACAGGTGCAAAAAGGCAAAAGCGAACCAAAAGTCACTGCCCATCCCGGGGCATATTATGGGTAATGAGTGAACAGCCAATCAGAAGTGAATACGTCACTCTAGGGTGTATTTAAGCAGAGCCTCTTCCTGTCTTTTCCGCCTTTCTGCTTCTGCTGTTACAAGTAAAGCCTCGTCTGTGGTAACCACCCGAATATTGCCTCACGTGTCTCTCTTCCACGGGCGAAAGGGGACAGGGGAGGCGCGCGGAACATATTGCAAAGAATGTTTAAGGTTTATAGGCTGGTTCTGTTACTGGTGCACATTCACTGTTTCTTGTTAAATTGCATGCTTCTATATACATGACCTAGGCAAGCTAGGATCCAACTCTCTGATTGATTGTGGTCCTTTAGATTATAAGCCAAAATAAATTAATTTCATGAGTTACTTCCGTCACATATGTTAGTTTCAACAAGAAGAGTGGCAAATGCTCACTGGCTCCACCACATTTAGCAATGGTTATCACCATTTTGTCACAAAGCAATGGCTGGATTATGATGTAGGCTCCATGGTTACTAGAATGTAGACCTAGAAGAGCCATGCTAATTTCCACTTCTTCTCCAGTAGCAAAAGCATTTTTTAAAAATCAAAGTCATGTTTAAAGTCAATTGAAGCTGGAAAGTGGGTCTATTTCAGTATATGGTAAAGAACTTCCTTTCCTAACATTGTGAAAAATATCCTAACAAAAGCAACTGAAGGGAGAGGAGGTGAATATAATTCACAAGTTCAGACCACAGACTATCATTGCAGGGAGGTCAAAGAGACAAGGACTGATGAACTCTTGACAACTCATTGACCTTTATGACTACAGAGAAAGAAAAACACGCATGCTTGTTAGTGCTCAGCTCATTCTCTCCTTTCCATACTTCCAGGGTCTAACCCCATGATGTGGTGTCACCTACATTCAAGGTAGGCTTTCCAACCTCAACTAACACAAGTAAGAAAATCCCTGATAGAAATGCCCATATGCCAACATGATCTAGGCAGTCCCGAGATGTGCCCTCCTCTGGTGATGTGAGATTGTGTTAAGCTGAAAACCACACCCCTTATCAGCTGCTTATCTCATGACTCTATTTGATTAATGACCATTCTTATTTTCAAATATCACCTGCATGTTCCATTCCATTTCTTACTTTCTGCTTTGTCTCTTCTCTACTCTCTTTCTAGTTATTTGTTGGTCTTTACCATTAGCTAAAATGCTACAGATTCTAGGGAAGAAGCAGGACCATGCTAACCAATTTTTAGATTTCCCAGATTAACTCTTTCTTCATTTACTGTTCAGTGGCATCTCTGTACATTAAAGATTCAAATCTTCCTTTAGCTGTACCTTCTGCAAGTGTAGATTCACAAGTGAGCACCTTTGAGTATTCTATGCTCAAAGAACTCAGAAGCATGTAAATTTAACAATTGTCCTCTTGAAACCATATTCCATTCCCTGCCATTCATTTCACCATATAGTTACACCATACACACACACACACACACACACACACACACACACACACACCATCCCCAAGCTCTTGTTACCCTATTGTTTAACTTCCTGTTTAAGCTAGAGCTCTTGAAGTTCCTCTTGGTTCTTCTGATTTCTAACTTTCGTCCCTACCACTGTCAGCACACATATGCAATAGATCCATCACGGAAATGTGTGATAAAGCTGTCTGGTTCTCTCTACCTTTACGGGCATCACCTAAGCCATAAAGTCTATCACTGCATCTATGCCAATCCATCACATACCTTCTTATCTTCTGTCTTTTCTCTACTCTAATGTCCTTCTGTCAATTTCCATGGCAGCTAAAGATTGAGATACAGTAAAGGAATCCTGTCACTCCCTTGATAAAAGTCTTTGGTAGCTCTCCATCACCCTGGTAAAGGAATTCACAGTCTCTATTTCACAAGGGCCTGAAATAATCTGATTTTTTGCTTCTTCAATTTTTATGTTATATGACTTCCCCTTTGTTATACTTTCTTGTTTCTTTCCTACAGAAATCAATACCACACCTAAGGACTTTTGCACTCCTGTATTAGTCTCCTTCTTCAGGTCAGAGCTGAGGTATTAGTTCCTCCGAAAATCTATCTTCAACTAAAGTTTAAAAACCTTGTGCTAGATTATTTATTTTACCGTTAGTACTTATTACTACTTGTAAACATATATTCATAAATGTATTAAATTGCTTATTTTATTTCCCCACATATGTGAGTTATCTTTCAGCATATATTCAGTATTGTCTATTACCCACCATATTATAATGTTTCAAATACACACTTAGAGTTAACCCAGTGCACAGTAAATTAGCTTGTCCTTTTGTTTCACCACCACAGTGAAGGTGAATAGAAAAATATAAAGAACCTGAACCTGAGTTCTAAATGTCTTTGACACATTCAAGACATATCACTGTTTTAAAATATAAGGAATGGATAGAGACTATATAATGCTAACAAGTCAATAGAGGGCTACTACTGAAAACCCAACTTTTGAATTCACAGTTCCCAAGGGCAAAGGGTCAATTCACTACAGGGAGCAATGCTGGGAACTCTCAGAACCAGTCACAAGGAAGTAGGAGGAACAAAGACAGGAGGCTAAGGAATACTCAGAAACTTTTATTGGAGCAGTATCAGAAAGAGTGGGCAAGGCAGGGAAAGCAGGCTTGGGATTAATCAATTTGAATGAGTCTAGACTGTGGCAGGGAACAGGGCATGACCTGAGTTGCCGGGCACTTGCTTCTGGGATGAGTAAGGGAGGAGGTTGCTGGATACCTGGAAGTGAGAATGAATGAAATAAATGGTTGAGTGGAGTCAGGATTGGTCATAAAACTGGGATGTTTATTACTGTCGCCTGGAGTTCACTATCCCTTGCACATGCCACTTATATTAGGATCAGCAAATCCCATGAGTCTAAGCACCAGAATGCTGAAAACAAAATAGGTGTTTGTTTTGAATATGTCATACTTCGATAGGTAAGCCTCAAACTTCACATCAGAAAAACAGAAGATCAGTGTCACTATAGTTCTTTCCCTAACTCAAAACTTAGCAGTTTAGAGATTGGGTAGTTGAAAAGGCTGTTTGGAAATCAAGTACTAACGTGACGATGTCTTCCACCTTTTATAAAAACAATGCAATCAAGAAAGCATAGGAGCTGTGTTTCTTTCCATATCGTAAATTATCTGTAACCATTTGTCAAAATTTCCCCCAGCTGCCTGTGAGACTGATAATCTGATGAAGTTCACCATGGTGTTGAGTAGAGGACAGAAGTGTTAATGTGAAGCTAGTGAGGTGAGCAGCTCTCATAGACCTGACCCCATTAGCCTCCAGCCCTGAGCCTCAGAACTGAATGACGACTAGCACGTCTCTAGTGCATAAGTGTGTGTGTGTGTGTGTGTGTGTGTGTGTGTGTGTGTGTGTATTTTCACTGAAACAACTAATTAAAAGAAGTCAGTGAGAAATCAAAGAAAATATGGAAATATTAATACAGAGAAATTTTGCTTTGGTAGACTTAAGACTACACTTTGAAAAGTCATAACTATTTGACAGGATTATGTATGTGCATCTAAAAATATCACATAGAATTTAAATAAATTCAATTTAAAATCACTAGGCTGCTCAACAGTGGGATTCCACAGGTGGAAAGAGGAATGCTTCCCTGCAAACCATCATGGTCATAGTTTCTTTACTGTCTGTTTTAACCAGTCTGATTCCGGCCATCATCACTTTGAATGTTCAGGCTGAGCAAGACGGTGAATTTATATCTAACCACTTCCCTTGTTTTCTACAAAGTCAAACATAACTGCCTTTCCTGAACAATGAGAAGGATCCAAACTTGGAGGGGAACAGAAAGTGCTGAATGCACACTCCAACCACATTCACATCATTGTGGAGGATATAATCTTCCAGGTCACTCTCTATGCTACGCTAACAGTGATTTTATAAATGTCTAGCTTCCCTTTCCCTGCAATTCCAGGGTGATTTAATTCTGTGCCTTGAGCAATTCAAGTACTATAAGATTAAATAATACAAGATTTTATCTAAAAAACAAAGCAAACAAGTAAAAAATGACTTTAATTAAAGGTTTCAATGGATCTAAGATTTCCAACTAGGGTTCTCTGAACAAACAATTCTCTGTAAACACCCCACAATGCTTGCTCTAACCTCCTCTTCACCTAAATTCTAACTGTCTCACAGTTTTCCCAGCACATGCAATGCTCTCTAGCTGCATAAAAAGAACACACACCATTTGTGGAAGTGAATAGCTGAGCAGACATTACTGCCTCCAATTTCCTCAGTTTAGGTTCAGACAATTTTTTTTCTTTTATTCAAAGCGATTCGAATTTCTTCTGTTTTTAGAAGCATATACCTATTAGTTTTAAAGTCATTTCTACTAGTTCTTTCTCAGTGCCATCAAGAGCTCTCATTCCGACATATTAAAACAGTAAGTAGATAAAAATAACAACATGTTACATTCCAAGCAGCTCTCTTTCCTTTTCTTCCCTTGCTCCCTCCCTCCCTCCCTCTTCAGAACCGTATTTCTCAAAATATTCTTTGTTACTTTGCATGTCTTTCATTTGCCATCCACTCTTCAGCACGTTGTGCATAAGTCAGTGGTTACTTCCCTCTGTAATACTATTTTTGGAGGCTTGTCCATGGTCTCAATAAAATCAAAGCTTATGGGCTTTTCTCATCTGATCTCTCTTAATCATTCAAACCTCTGGAGTATTACCCTTTAATTAAAACACATTTTGAGGAGATCCATTGTTAATCCTTCTGGCCCACCCCAAACTCAAATCATTGCTGTCAAATGTGCATGCTTGTTCTTTTCTGCCTAGGCTGCTAAGGAATGGGATTCCTCAAGACATCCTGAACTCACACATATTCTCCACATGGTGTTCCTAAGAAACCTCCTTGATTTGCAAATTTAATTATTGTTTGTATGCAGAATATTCATAAATACCCATTTTCCACCTAAGCTTCTTTTCTGGGCTACTGCATATCTGAATATCAATTTAAAATTCCTTTTAAGTAACTCAGAATATCATCAAAGCAAATAAGATTAAACTAAGTCTGCTTTCTTTCCCCCAGCATCTCTTCCAGAATATCCCATCATAGTAAATGACTTGCCATTCATCCACTTGCAGAAACCACCAATATTAGCAATCATTCTTGATTTTTCTCATACAATCCACAACAGCCACATTACTTGTATCTCCTATATTTCTTAAATTAATTTTTATTTTCGATAACATAAAATTGAATGTGAGACTTCCTACATGTTACATGCCAGGAACCAAACCTGGGTACTCTTCTAAAGCAGTACACATCTCTTAATGGATTATCCATCATTCCTTCTTTTCCTCTATATGTTTAAAGTCTATCTATACTTCTCGATCTTTTTATTAACACCCTAGCCTAAGTTGCCACAATCAGATGCTAATGTCAGAGAAGGAACAGAACCATAATATTTACCCTTTTACCACAGTGACTCCTGACCATGCTATATCATGTTGGAAACACTTGAGAAAATTTGAAAAATGTCAATATTCAGTCATTATATTTATAAATTCTACTTTGAGGTTGGGTCTGAATGTTTATGTTTTTGTGAAGCTGTCCAGTGATTCCTATAGTCACCCCTCATCAATGAAATGAAACTGATCAGTAAAGTTAATGAAAAAAGTAAAATGCTTAAATCTGGGAAATAAGATGTTCCATTGTTTAACCTTCTGTTGTTAACTTTCTTACTTTTGCATACCCACCCAACGTTTTCAGGTCCTGGAAACTATAACTGTCATTTTTTTTCAGAGAAATATATGTTGTGTATATGTTTCAAATTAAGGCTTTTCACATAGGAAGATACTTCTGAACTATTCAGATAGGCCTAAAATGTAACCACAGGTTTTCTTTGGAGAAAGTCAGACAGAAAGACTTGAAACACAGTGGGGAAAAAACAGTATCTTATGTTGGATACACAAAAGAAGTGAGGGGATAAGACTGCAAGCAACAAGCTCTAAAGCTGCCAGAAACTGAGAAGTAATAACACATTTCTTCCAGGGGTTGACCCCGTTAATCCTTGATTTTAGTCCAGTAAATCAGGCTTTGATGCTCTAGTCTTCCTCTGAGGAAGTATCTACTGTTCAAATCAAGGAAAGTTGTTGTGTGAAGCTTGAAGCTACCATTAATGATCACTGGTAGTCTGTTAGAATATTGCTTCCTGAGAATATTCTTAATTATACTTAAGATATCATTTAATGCAGTAGGCAATTTGAACTATAATTACTCAAGTCTTCAGAAATGACACCTACACATTATGAAGATATTAGTAACCTCTCTATGAAAGCATAAAATATTCTCTGCTGTGGGATCACTCCTTCAGAACACTATTACCACCATCATTAAGACTCTCTTTTACATTTATCTATGGCATGAACTTTTGTCTAGGGATATAGTACAGTGGCAGAGCATTTATGCAGAAAGTACAGAAACCTTGTTCAGCAAAACAGAAAGAGAAGGAGGAGGAGAAGAAAAAAGGGAGCAAAACACAGGAGGAGAAAAGCAGAGGGCAGGAGGGAGAGAAGTGGATTACTTATTAAACAATACATTGATTATTCAAGTAATATTCAAGTAATGAATTGCTCAAAGAAAAACATCATAGACTAAGTCTCCCACATAGCAGAATCTTTCAATCCCTTTGTATGCTGAAATAATTCATTCCTAAGATTACAGTAGGCACACACTCATAGCCAAGAATTCATCATTAATCATGTTGTCATTAACATTTTTAATTTCAGGCCTTTTTCCACCTAAGTAATTAGATGACTAAGTTCACATGTATTAATTTATTACTCTTAATTAATCAAGTAAATATATATTATACTTCATACCTTGTATTGATTTATAGTATCAGGAAATATAAGTAATTCTTTTATTCCCTAATAATGAAAATAGCAAACAATTCAGATGTAAGGCCCAGAAGCCCCTAAGCTAAAACTGACATGAATGCTTCCTCCCTGAAGACTACCTCCTATCGTACCAGGTACCATGCAAGCTTCCAAAGGCAAGAAGCAGTCATCACTCCTACCCTATGACACTATTATGAACCACAACAAAGACCAACAGGACAGATAACAATTGGGTTTCTGTAATGGCATACAATCTTTGGCAGTAACCCATTGCCTCTCTAACTAGACTTAATATCTGTTCAAAAAGAGGAAATGTCTGGTACTGAGAAGTTAGACAACTACTAGGGCTAGTGAAGTCATGGGTCTTAGAGAATGATTCACTTTAATAAATCAGAGTAATCGCTAATGTATTTTGTATATTTGACCTTTTACCCATAGATAAGTGTAGTTTTGACCACTTATCAAGAAAACTTCTCTTTGCAACATTACAGAAAAACACAATCAAAATATAGAGCCGAGAAGCACATTCACAGGAAATGCATGTATAAAACACCCCTGTACATAAGGCTCAGGAAACAAGACTGAAGAAGAGGCAGAGAACTGTAAGGTGCAGAGGAAAAGTGAATTTGCTATGAGATTGTGTCTCATCAAGATAAGTTTACATATTACCCAAAGAAGCACAACACCAATAGACATACTAAAATAGACAGAAAGACATAAAACCTTTAACTCTACATCACGAACTATAAAACAATCATTCCTCTTTATAATCTTTAAAAAAAACTTTGTCAATATTAAAATAATTGGACAAATACAGTGCTTCTATATTTTTCTATGTACCTTACTGATATTAGTGTACTATAGACATTAAGATTGAGAATAATTAATTCATGAAGCATACAAATTAAAATAAATTATAATATACAAACCGAGTTACCATTGTCAGACTGGAATTACTTTTATTTTCTGTGGATGCCAGTTGAAAGCATTGTGAAAAGAAGCAAAGGGTGATTGATGGGAAAGGCCCGAGAATCCTAGGAGGATTTTGATGCTTAGAACATAGTCAAGATGCAGAAGATAATTGGGGACTCTCTAGATGGTCCAACACATGTGTTATGTAAAAGGACACACAGTCATAGAGAAAAGAGACAGTACCAACTTGATAGGAATCCAGAGAGACAGAGTTCTCATGAGTAAAGTCAAGTCACATTCTCACTGTTTAGCTGAAGACTTAATGCCATAAAAACTGAACTATATTGACTGCTTTGGGTATTCTGATTTGTTTTTATGACTCACTGATTTTAATAATGTATACCTTGAAACTTTGAACAGGTGACTTCAAAAATGATTTTAGAGTTTGTAGAAAGACTTAAATATGTCATTAGCACCACCCTGTATTATTACTGAAATGTTCACAAAGTGTCAAGGAATACTTAACAAAAATATAGAAAAGTTTAGACTCTGTAATAATCTGACTCACAGTTTTGAGATAAAACTGAAAGGCAGGTTATAAAGTTCCATTTTGGATGTGGAAAAACTGAGCCTAGGGGAAATTAATTATCTTCCTTAATATAGACTACCAGAGGATAGAAACGCTTGATTCCTGTCTTTAACTATTTTAAGAAATTTAAAGGAATTCTGAAACATTAAATATATCTTTCATGTTTTCTTTCATCTTTAGTTTTCTGACTTTTTAAACTAACATCAATGAGCGAATCATTTTTAAAACATGATTCTCTAGCCTTCAATTAGGTTCTATGTTTAACTATAGCTAACAAAATATTCTGTGTTTCTTCCAGTTCCTAGAACAAAGTAACCAAGATGAAAGTATTCTCCAAAATACACATGTATGTGTACACACAGTGCAAATACATGCTTTATTCTCACATCAATAGGATTTATTATATCTACCCAGTCCCACATTAACATCTTAGCGTCATCTTTAACGTGTTACTCCTATTGTCCCATGAAATGTTTAATCTTTTAAATAATGATAGCAAAGAACTTCAAAGCACTTGGCCACTCATGCTCCTGCTCAGCCTATGCAGAGAGATGAGCACTAAGTCCCACTACCTTTTCTGTGAATCCTAAATTAATCACTACCTAATTCCACACGAACAGGGCACAGAGTTGATACACAGAGAGTTTACATTCCTCTTCTATATATTTCTTATTTTTTCTCCCCATGAAAATGCTCTTGCTTCCACATGTTACTGTATCCTTTCTGAATTATCACAGTGACCTCCTAGTTGGACTTTCTGCTTCCAGTCCTGACTCATTTCTATACGTCCTTGGCATTACTGTGGACTCAATGCTTAGGATCTTCTTAAGACTTGTCCTTTGACTATTACTACCTATTTGCCGGATTTAACAACTTCAGTGTGGCTTACAAGGCTCTGGGTAGGTTGGCCCCCCGCCCCCTTGCATCCCTATACTTCTTACCTCCTATTTAATTTCCAGTAAGCCTAAATGATTTGCAATCAGGAAAAAAAATTGTTTTTGTGCTGCTTTACTCATCATGTTTTTATGTTTATGTTCACACCATTGCCAGAGAAGTCTTCCACTAATGTCAGAATTTGTTCCCTCCTTAAGTCTGCTAGAACAATGCTTCTGCAAAGGATTGTTGGCTCTCTTATAACACCACCCTGTGCTCAAAAACACTTTATTTGACTAAACACCTTTCTTTATTTTCAAAGTATTTATTAATAATACTGTGATCATCATGATTATGTCTGTAGGTATATGATTTCTGATACTCTCAGAGGACAGAGGTGTCAGACTTCCTTGGTGCAGGCAGTTTGTGTGCCACCAGATATGGGTGCCGGCTACCAAACTCCAGTTCTCTACAAAAGCAGTAAGAGCTCTTGACTGCTGCAGATCAGTCTAGATCTGTCTAGGTCAGTCTAGATCCATCTCTCAAGATCTCATGATTGTATGTTACTCATCCAAGCTTCTACATGAGAAATAGGACCACCTTTCTATGGTTGTTTGTTTCAAGGGCCGTACATCTTGAGCTAGCCTACAATGGTAAATCCCAGTCGATGTGTACATTGGACTTCCTCAATCTCAGTAGAGACTTTGCAGGGAGACACAGTAGATGTTTGTGGCATGATCTACATGGCAACAATGGTTGGTAATACAGTGTTAAACTTTTGTAGCTGTCAGTATCTTTTTATTGTTTTCTTAGTATCATAACCAGGAGAGTTCTCACTATTTTACCATGAGATTTTTTAAAAATCAGCAATATTATGGCAGAAATTCAGGCTTGGAGGTCAGACGCTACCACATAGTAACCAATTGCAAGAGGTTGCTAAGGTTACCATAACAAAATATCACAGTCTAGATGCATCAGAGAAAGAAATATTTTATCATAGCTTGGGAATTAGACAGACTACATTAAACAAACAAAAAAATATGTATTGTTCTGCTGTTTTCAGGCTTATAAATCCACGATCAAAGTAAATTCTTCTGGGGCCTCTTTCTTAGCTTCTAGATGACCAGTAGAAGTGTGTGTGTGTGTGTGTGTGTGTGTGTGTGTGTGTGTGTATGCTTGTGTATTTGTGAGTGAGTTTTTTGTGTTTGTATTTGTATGTGTGTGTGTGTGTGTGTGTGAATGTCTTAACACCTCTTTTTATAAGGCATCAGTGTAATAAAGGCTTACTTAGAGACAGAAGATCAGGGTTCAGCAAAGATTAAACTTCACCTGATAGTATGTGGGGGTGTATCTGGAGAAAGTGAGCAGATTGAATTGTTCTGTATTTTTAAGCTGTGGTAATTTTATTACTGGGCATTTTTCAAGATTCATAGAACTGTTCATAAAGGGGTGAAAGTAAGAATAAATATTAGGACATAGTACGCAGAATAGTTTATTATGTCTCTCCTTATACCTCGTTGTAAAAATATGTATCGTATCTGTAATATATAGCATAAAGTTTTCATTCTTATGCATGCATACAGCCTATGTATATGTGCCTTCTAGCAATATATAAGAAAACTATTTTTAAAACTGCATCCTAAAGGAGAGCAGATATCTCAAGGTGAGAGAGAGTCTTAGCTTTCATTGAATAGTTTTCTACAATGACTTTTTAATTGTATTATAATAGCATCATTAAGTCAAATACTAAACTAAGATAGTATGGATGATGTGTTTTAATGTTGTGACTTGGGAGCTTAAAGCAAATCTTCATCTTTGATCATATGAACACTAAATATCCTTTCTTTATAAACTAGCACAATTAAGGAAAGGTAATGGATCTGAATGCCACTTGGAAACAATGGCAATCTGAAAACTGAGGCTAGAATATTTTCCTGTGCAAGAAGAGACAAAAACAGTTACTTTGCAGTGGGTTACCAATCCTAGAAATCATTGAAGGTGAAGACATCAAGTTGCCCCAGCACTGAAACAGCCCTAACTCTATATACAGTGGTCACTCTAGTCTGTTAAAGTATAGAGACTTGAGAAGTATAGGGTCACAGTGCACAGAAAGACTGATATGTAGATAGAGGTTAAAAGACAAGATGATAGACACTAAACCCTGACACATGATTGACAGAAGATAGAAAGATAGATAGGTAGTAGGTACATTAGCCATTAAAAAAGACAAAGATGATAGCTAAGATAATAGGTATCTGATTGATGATGGTATGTAAAAAGATGTATCTGTATTAAAATTTTATTTAAGCTTCAGTGAAACATGAAGGTAGAGTTAATTACAGACAAGTTGAAACACAATGCTGATAAAGTAATTTTGTGTTTTCTTAATGATGGGTCAACATGGCCCTGTCATTTAAAGTTGTCAGGCATCATCACTACATTTCCAGTCATAATAGCTATCATCAAGAAACTTAACAAATATCGGAGGGAATGTTGGGAAAGAAGAAGTGTTATTCAAGGCCAGTGAGAATGACAATAAAGTCACCATGGCAACCAGTTTAGAGGTCCCTCAAAAAGTAAAGTGGAATTACCACAGTACCCTGGTGTTTCACATTCTCAGCGGGTGCCCAGAGAACTCCATATCTAGCTACAGTGCTAAGTTCATAGCCATGCTCCTTGCCATTCTAGAGTAAGGACATAGAACCAACCTACTTAACCATCAACAGATGAATGGATATTGAAAATCGAGTACACGTATAAAAGGAAATATTATTCAGCTGTAAGCAAAAGTGAAATCAGAAAATTTGCAGGCAAATGGATAGAGTTGGAATGAATAACATTAAGAGAGATCACCCAATCTCAGAAAGTAAGCAACTACATATTCTCTTTCATATGTTGAACTCTAGCCTATATACATTGTTTATATATAATATGTATATGTATAATGTATAATTCATAAAAGAGGCCAAAAAATGGTAACATGGGGTCATAAGGAAGAAGAGAATACAGGCAAGAGGGCAGAGAGTCACCAAATAATAATGGAACCTCGTTATTTTCATTTAAAGCTGTTTGCCACATGCTCCACTAATGAAATTAAACATCTAAATCACATAATAAAGCTTTTCTATGTATCTATCTATATTTTAAATTATCCATCAGTATTTACATAATATTCATTTCTTTTAGTTTGTTATGCCATATTCTTTAATTTTCCAGGATTTAATATGTGGCTTCTTGTTTTAAATTAATTGAACATCATTTAAAAAAATCCAAGTGAACAAAGTAACAATAAGCAATATTCTAATTATTATACCAAAATGTTTTCCTAATGTTATAACAAGCTGAGAGACCCTGGGAAGTCCATGATAACATCCCTGTTCAAAGCCAGAGGCTTGAGAATTAGGCAGGCAGCGATTGTGAATTCATGTCCTAGACTGAAAGCTAAGGACTAAGAACACTGCTTTGTAAATATAAGAGAAAATGGATGTTCCAGCTCAGTCAAAGACCCCAAATTTACCCGCCCTCAAAACTTTGTCTATGTAAACCCATCTTGAATTAGATAGTTCCAACTTGTTTGGCAATGGACAATCTTCCAAGTGGCCATGAGAACAAATGTCATATCTTCCACAAAATATCCTCATGGATATTCATCAGGAAATGTTTTACCAACTACTAGGCATTACTTACTGTGTTCAATTTGACACAAATTTATTCACTGCAAAAATTCCTGCCCAACAGTAGCTGGGAAAAAATACAGAGGATGCAGATAAAGAAACATTGAACTTAAGAAATTTAGCAACCTGTCTGCTTTATCCTCTAATTTTGTAAAACAGGCAATGTAACAGGCGTGTAATAGTCAAAATTATGTTAGTCATTTTTACACAATTCCTTTCACTTTATGTTTACTATGTCCTAAGTGTTCACATAATCATGTATAACACTAATAGAGAACAGGAGAACAGAAAATACAATATTAAACCCACTCTTCATATAATCTGAGCTATAGGACATATTTTCCCTCTTTCCTGAAACATTAATGTTTAATTTGTTATTCTCCCATTAGGGAAGGATTATCTACTGCCATTCATGATTAGCCTGCACTGTGTTTCCTGGGCACCATGCTAAAATCAGATACATAAAATTTACTAGGGAATGAAAATACTAAGAAATTCTGTTTACAATAAGAACAATAGATGTATACTCAAAGGCTTTCCTCCTGTTGTCACGTAATCTTCACGTGGCTATTATCTCTACAGCTCAAATTGTCTGTCAGTGACTGATTATGGATCCATCTACCTAGAGACACATTGAATCTCTTCTTTAACCCATTAAAACTTTATGCAATGGAACCTTTTCAGAGTACCAAGTCTGATATATGTTTGGAGAGTTCACAACCCCTTGGCTGAACTACAGTGCTTTGCTAGGAATCGTTTGTACTTGTGGTTTTCCAATATATTCACTGAAGAGACCAAAGCCCTATAGTTTTTGTCAGATGTATTTTTAACACCTAACCATATGTACATGTGTATATGAGAGAGAGGTGGAAGGGTCTGTCTACTGAATGTGGTGTTGGATAAGGAGGATTAAGGTTAAGGCAATGTCTTCCTCAAAAGTTCTTACTAACTTTGCTTGCTTACCCCAATTTTAATAAACTTAGTACAACTTTATTTTCTTTGGCAATAAACAAAGCAAAATTGCACATCACTGGGTTTGCTCTGTGTTCCCTATGCTCTAGTATGTGAAAGTAATGCAGAAAGTTCCCATTTTATAATTATGTTTTCACTTCTCCTTTAGAGCTAATTTTTTTCTCCTATTGGAAATGTGCAAGGGAAAAAAAATCTCATAATGTCCTCACTTCCTGTGGGAGTCAATAGCTGCAGGGATAATAACCAAGCAGAATATTGTAAGGTACAATAGTATTTCCACAGTTTTCAGAAGGAAATTTTAATTTGATAGCCAAAAATTTGAACTATGGAGATGCAGTGGTAAAAATTAAATTAAATACAAGTTTTAACCAGGGACTCATGTTTTTGGAGAATATTTCACATGAAGTCATTAGAAAATTAATATTTACCAAGCGAAGGTGTATGTGTGTGAGTGCATGTGTGTGTGTGTGTGTGTGTTTGTGTGTGTGTTGGAGATTTATAAATAAATATCTTTAGAGATTAGACTATTTTAGAGTTTAGAGATTTCTTTTTCTTCATATATATATATATATATATATATATATATATATATATATGAAAATATCAGGGAGTTGGTGGTATATCTCATTAACTGAGGGCTTACCTAGCATGTATAAGGCCCAGAGTTTGATCTTCAATCATGAAGAACAGACAAAAACATCAAGGGAAGTAGGTTATGGCTGCAGGCATACTGGTAAATATTACTCATTACTCTAAGTCTTTAAGGAAAATGATGTTTTCCTCTTTTTATCTCCTAATTTTCTTCTGTCATGAAACATTTTAGGAGAAAGAAGGTGGGAGAGTGAATTTTAAATGCATGGTCTGAAACAACTTGGAGAGTGATAATAGGCTATCCATTACTTTCAATGAAAGTGCATTAAATGATTATTTTACTGGAACTAAATCCTGTCTTTTTAATGTGAAAAGTAAACCAAACACAAACTAAGTAAGACTTGGAGTACTGGTCAGAAAGACACTGTCCCCTCTAGTCTTTCAATGTCCAGACTCAGAAAACATCCTGATAAACTTTACCCTTTGCAAAGGTCCTTAGGGTTTCTCATTTATTAGAGCACATACATTTGAAGTACATTATACCATTCATAATGGAAAAAGCAGTAATCAAAAGGGGAGAATAGTTTTAGGCTTGTTGAATTTTAACTTTTTGTCAGGCTTGCTTAGTAAACTGGCTGCCCTCTAAAAACTCAGGCAATCTTTTTTTATAAGGAATTTTAATCACCAAAAGTTCATGTGTTCTAAAGTATCATCTTGCTATAAGACATTGTATGAAGCTTGAAGATGGATCATTTCCATCTCAAAATAGAAATATTTTAAATACTTTGGAAACTAGTGAAAAACAACTTAATAAAAGAGCCCACCCTTTATTGAGTCTTAATTCTAAATTAAAGATTGAATAATTGGTAAAGACTCAGGCTACCCCTTAAAAATACGCCTTTGAAGATAAAAGGACATACCCATTCTTGAATAATTCAAGACTTTTTCTTGTACAATATAGTTATAAAATTAGATATTAAAATTTTGGTTTGGGCATTTTATCTAGTCATAGCCATAGGAGTAACTTTGAATAGGACTGCCAAGACTGTCTTTACAGAATCTGTAGTCCTTGATCAGAACCAGGAATGTTCATGATGATAACATGTTCAGGCTTACACTAGAACGAACCCCCATTAACTCAGGGCATTTTGGAGCATCTCAAAAAGAGACCAATTCTGATGGCTGACATCTACAGTTAGCTTGTTAAGATCTACAATAACTTGGGAGATAATCCTTTCCATATGTCCGCTCTAAGTTTTCTACATTATATGGGAAGACCCGCCCTAGCTGTGAATAGCTGGTAGGTGATCTTGGGTCTTGGAAAGAAGTTAAGCACTAGCATTTTATTGCATCTCTTTCCTGATTTTAGATTCAATGTGCAAATGGCCTCTAGATGCTTCTGCTATGGCTTCCTGATTGTAGATGAAATGGACCAACAGCCTCGAGCACTCACGCCCATGGCTTCCCCATCATGATGATCCTACATCTTCAACCTGTGAGAAAAAAGAAAAACCTCTTTTCCTTAAGTTGCTTTTGTTGGGTATTTTATTGAAACAATGAAGCAAGTAACTAATATACAACCTCTTACAACTCAGGTATAATATTTCTGTAAATAACAACCTGTTTTTCAAAATTGTTATGTCCAGCATAGGGAAAGCATGATCATGCATGATCTGATTTAACAATGTCTTAGTAGAAACATAAAAATGTAGCTTGCTCTAAGATGAAGCCTTTCTGAGACTGTAACGCTTGAAAGGTGCCTCTTATCTATACTGTGAATCTGTTAGAGAATTTCTTAAGCTTGGTGCTGTGAAAATTAAATATAGAAGTGAATGAGGATAATAATAGTTTATTAGAGCCATTAAAATTGAGGAGAAATAATTGCATCATTTTATCAACATAATTAAGTATAATCATGTATTATCCTTTTGGGTACATAAACGAATATATTCATTATAGACCATATACATATATACATCATATACACATACATCACATACATACGCATACATATACATATACAGCAGGAGAGAGTAGGCCTAAAAATACCAAATTGAAAAGAAAAAGAAAAAAGTCTAAACTGTAATACATCATTAACGTAGTTAGGTCCACCTTAAAGCACATGAAAGGAGATGATGTATTTGTTCTAGACTGGGTTTCCCAGAGGATTTTGTAGACTGTCTATTTTTACATGCATGTACCAATCCCTTACCACTTCACAGCTAAGCATTACTTTCATGCATTAGTGAATGTGGTCAAATTGTGGCTATACCAGTCAGGAATTTTATGTTATCTATCTAAATTGTATACTTTATCTACAGTGCTTTTTTGAGTGATTCGCTAATGTTATATTTATTTCAATGGCAGAAGCTACCAGTCTTGATGAGGAGAAAATATACAAACATTCAAATTCCGCAAAATGGACTTCACATGGTCACTCTGCCATAACCTGAGAACAAAGATGCAGATAATAGTTTAACATAGTGCCTAAACCAATATCCAGAGAAGAGTCATCATAAGAACATGTAAGAGCCATTCCTGTTCCCTCCCTCCATCCTCCCTTCTCTCCTCTTCTTCCTCCTTTCAAAGATGCTTTCTAAGAACAAAGAACCATCTACAAGACATAACTGCCATGCTATACAGAATCTGCCCCTTCAGGATTGGATCCATTTTAAATTGTCATCGTTACCCTTGAGGGTCAGAATCACAAAGCATTGAATACTCTCTCTCAAACCAGTTCCCAGTGCTGGACATGGTGGGGCATTTTTTTTGTTGTTGATACACTGGCTTGATTTTGAAGAAAAGTAATGATATCTTCTTTAGATTTATATATAGTTAAGGAAGTATTGCACTTTGACTTCCAAGGATTCATCTTCTAAGCAATAATTTCATATGTCTCTATGTTATCCCTATGTCTATTCTATACTATACCTATAAACATCTGTTATATACATATATGTGAATGCATGCATTACACATATGTGCATGTAGTATATATAAATACCTATATATGTATACCTTATCCAATACTCTGAAAGATACTGGCCCCTAATTCAAATCATCTTAATGAAAACATGTTTCCTGATTTGAAAAACATTGCATTTAAATAATCTTTCACTTCATGGTATGCGTGGTTATAATCCATGACACAAATCAGAATTTTTATTTCTCAAAAGGCAAGCTTCTTTACCTTTTCAGGATACTAAAAGCTCTAGGTGAAATTATATTTCTCTAACACAGAAACTTATTAAGATAAACCAGTAACCAAGTCCCTTATTCTCTGTACCTTGTCCAGTTATGGGACTACAGGTTAATCATCATCTATTGCAAACAGAAGCTTCTCTTTTGAGGGTTGACAGATACACTAATTTGTGGGTGGAATAGTAAGTCATAAGTTATTGTAGTTCCCAACTAATGCTACTCTAATTGATCCTGGCCATGGAGGTGAAATTCCTTGCTACCCACCCTAATGTTCTGGGTTCCCAAATGAAAGACACACAGAGAGAGAGAGAGAGAGAGAGAGAGAGAGAGAGAGAGAGAGAGAGAGAGAGAAATACACACACACACACACACACACACACACGCACACACAGCCTTTATATTTTAATATGCCTTAAACAGTTCAGTGGTTATTTCCAAGCCTTCACATGGCTAAGATGCTCCCCTCCAATATTCCTGAGTTATTATTTACTAAAATCTATACTCTATGTTGGCTACCCTTGACCCAGACATATAGTCCTCTCGGGTCAAGTTCCCCAGCACCTATACAACGGCTACATTCTCTGTCCAGCACCTATCAGGCATGGCATCTACTCCTTTCCTGGCATGGTGCCTATCTCTTTTCCTGTTCCTTCCTCAGTCTCTTGCCTGGGAATCATAAAGTTCTGCCTCTGTCTCCTTGCCCAGCCATTAGCCACTGGCAACTTTATTTACCAATCAAAAACAACTGGGGGCAGGGTCCTTCAGTGTCTCACATGCAGACATGTGAATTCTCATGTAATTTAGGGGACCAAATTCATACAATAAGGAGTCATTTAGCAGAGTCATAGTAGCATATTCTCCCCTAGGGCCACAGTATGCCCTGTCTATCCACAAGTTCTTGGCCCTAAAAACAGTGCTAGGTACAGATTTCAACATGGAAGTGAGCCTTGAATCTAATCAGAAATTCCAAAGAGATGTGTGCCACTATCACACCAGTGGGCCTATTTTTCAAGGCCAGTTATTACAGCCCACAAGGCTAATAGCAAAAGGAAGATTTATGGTTAATTTTCTCCTCTTATAGCATGCATAAGGTGAAGAGAGTAAGAACCTGGAAATCTCAGCCATTAATGAGACACCTATATCATATCACATATGCCCACAACTCAAGGATCAGTATAGATAGAATGAATAGAAAAATTATTAGAACCCAGTGTGCTAGATGACAACATGAAAACTGTTTGCTGGACCTAGCAGACCAAGTGCATGCATTAAGTCATACCAGCTGTACATAAGATCTGCACAGCCTCAAGCTAAACAAAACCCCAGTGGGAAGATGGTAGATAAGCACAAAGCCCAACCCCTAGCTAAGGAGAGAGTTGGAATGGGGAGCTCCCAGGTGACTGATAGAAAGTGAGGGTTTTTTTAAAGAGTGTTTCTACTGAAAGGTCAGCCGTGCTCTCTAGCAGATTCTAGCTCATAGGGCAGTATGAATTGCACTTGATGGGATAAATCTAAAGGACACAAAATGGAGCAGTTAGGAAGTGGAGGTAATCTGGTAGGAGTTGAGGGAGGGAAGTGAGACTGTCAAAATGATTGTATGAAATTCTCAAAGAACGAACATAAAAAGGAGAGAAAATTAAAACCCAAACTCATTTTTTTCTGCAACATTCTTAGATTGATCTCTCTTTAAAGGTGAGTAATGCCCTATTAAGTTGTCTGAATATTGGATCTGCTTAATTTTGGTATGAAGATTATAATTTGTCTGCAATTATTTATATTAAAGTTTATCAAAATAAACAAAAAATCCTACAAAAATCGCTAAACCAGATACAGAACCTAGTTGGGAGTTGTAATTACTTTCTTCCAAAGAGGGTATTTATTATTTCTCTGTATTTTTCCACTTCCTTATCATGGTGGTTGCATCTACATCCCAAACAATAAGGGAGAAGCAATTTATCAAAACACAGAAAGATGCATAGCACAGATTCCCTGAAAGACTCAGTATCTACTCACCTTAATAGTATTTTTGTGCATGATTTTTATTGGATATTTTATTTATGTACATTCCAGATGTTATCCTCTTTCCCTATCCCCCCCCCATCAGAAACTGCCTATCCCATCCCCCCTTCTCCTGTTTCTATGAGGGTGTGTCCCAACCCACCCACCCACCCGCTCCCACCTCCCTGCCCTTGAATTCCCCCACTCTGGGGCATCCAGCCTTCACAGGACCAAAGACCTCCTCTCCCACCCATGCCCGACAGATGCAATTAATTATTCCTATAATAGTCCAAATGTTCTCTAAGGTAGTTTATTATATGATACTAAAGAAACAGAAATACTGAGCAAAATTTTAACATCGGAGTGGGAAGGGGCACAGAGAAACTTTGGTCACTAGATACCAAGTTTCAGTTAGAAATATGAACTTCTGGTTTGCTATTGAACAGTGATATGACTAGAGGTGGTGATTATGTATTATATGTCTCAAAAGTGAGAATAAATATCACTGAGTGCTGCAATGTAAAATCTGAAAAGTTTAAGGAGGCAGATACACTGAACTACCTAACACCATGTAAAACTTTTTGTCAAACTCTGTGTTCACTATTCTGCACAGCCTCTGTGTTTTTAATATGTGTATGATTCAAAACTTTACTAAGTTAAAAATTAAAAATAAGTAAAATTATGCCTTCTGAATCAAATCCAGTCAACTGTGGCAATGTTTCTCAATCATTTCCAATTTTTTACAAAAAAAAAAAAAAAAAAAAAAAAAAAAAAAAAAAAAACTCACTAGAGTAAACAGAAATAGATCTAGGGCATCTGAAGAGATCTTCCTGATAAGGTGTGTTTTTAAATGTAACGTAACAATATTGAAAAATAGAAAAAAAAGGTGATAGAAAGGACATTAACTATTGAACTCATATAAAACTTCCAAATGAAGTCTTTTCAATTCTTTCCTTTAACGGGGAACTTAAGCTCACTTTCATGAAAATAGACTTTTATGTTTGATTTTATGATTGAGCTGGCTACTGGCAATTCCTGATCATGATTTTTAATATTTCCTCAAATCCTTGAGAGTCACATCAAAAACTACTTTGCTCACATAGAAGTCATAAAAAATTTTTTTAAAACCATTTCCCACTTTTATAGCTGCTTAAAAACTAGCAAATTGAAATTATACTCTAAAAAAAAATTTAAAAGCACTTCCCTCTCTAGCCCTAAGTAACGTGCTATTGACATTTACTATAGTATTGCAAATAGACTTCATAGCCAAATAAACATTTGTGTACAACATATTTCAAAATAAAAGGCATCTAAGTTTCCATGTGTGCATCCATTTTTCCAGTGGGTGTATTGCAGCTAACCTGGATACTGCACAGCACCCATCAAAGGCACACATAGGGGTCTTTTGCTGAGGTCACCACACAGGAAGCTCTCTCTTGGCTTCTTGTGCCTTACCCCTGCCTGGTTACTATTCTCAATGTAGGCTCCTTCTGAAGTAACCTGGGCTGTTTTTGCTGAATATGGATGCCACTTGGGAGTCAACAACAGAAGAGACGGTTGTGTAGGTGAGACTTCCAGCTCACAAAGGAACATTGCTATGATGAACAAGAACACAAACAGGACCTACTAAATCCATAATATCTGCACCTACATTACTTAGTATCAGGAACATTTCTGTTGGCTTTAGGCACCCTAAGAACTTCGTTTTGTTTTTTTTTAAAATAAAATTCTAACATTAACTTTCTAATATTCTAACTCTTCAGGAAATCTTAGCAGAGACAATCTGAGGAAAAATAGAGTCACACACATTTAAACAGTTTTCATTAAACATATATGAGAATATGCATAATATTATTGTTGATCAACAAAGTGTTCTATTGACAAAATCATTGTTCCCTGGAGCAAATGAAGTGAATGTTGTACTGACTGGTTTTGTGTGTCAACTTGACACAAACTGGAGTTATCACAGAGAAAGGAGCCTTCCTTGAGGAAATGCTTCCATGAGATTCAGCTGTAAGGCATTTTCTCAATTAGTGATCAAGAGTGGGAGGGACCATTGTGGGTAGAGCCATCCCTGGGCTGGTAGTCCTGGGTTCTATAAGAAAAAGCAATTTGAGCAATCCAGGGGAAGCAATCCAGCAATCAGCACCCCTCCATGGCCCCTGCTTCTACTCCTGCCTCCAGGTTCCTGACCTGTGTGAGTTCCGGTCCTGACTTCCTTTGGTGATGAACAGCAATGTGGAAGTGTAAGCTGAATAAACCCTTTCCTCCCTAACTTGCTTCTTGATCATGATGTTTTGTGCAGGAATACAAACCTTGACTAAAACACATGGGTTTACTAGAACTATACATTGTCATTAAAATACATGGCTAGGCTATTGTTGGCATAGATCCCCTATTCTCTAAGCCTTAGAGAACACAGGAAAGGGGTCATCAAGAAGAAACAAGAAAGGGAGCTGGGAATAGCTGGAAATGTGTCTCATTTTTGTTCTCCATAGTTGTCTGGCCTATCACATGCTCTGCAGCTGCGATTCACAGATTCTTAACAACATCAAGAGACTGATATATTCAGTGAGCACCCTTACAAGTTCAAAATTCATTATGTTTCAAAAGCCCATACTATGCTACATGCAGTGTAACCCAGAAGAATAAATACATGCCTAGTCTTAAGGTTCCTAAAGCCATATTAGTAAACATTTCTTGGGAATGGAAATAAGTTTGTACCCAAAGAAATGTATTCTGTGAATAGGAGACAGGATGATTTCATTCAGCAAGTTTTAAACACTTTGGGCTCAATGGTTGCTGCTCATGCAGAGGACTCAAGTTTGGTTCTGAGAACCCATTATGAATGGGTTCTTATCACTGTCCTTGGTGTAAGATCCAGCAGATACAACTTACTCTTCCTGCCTCCACAGGTGCACGTACACATAAACACATACATAAATGCAAAAACGAAGTAAATCTTATTTTAAGAAGTCACCAGAAAAATCTAGAAACTGTTCCCAGTTTTAATGAAGCCCCTTTGTCAGCCAAAGCTCCCATAAAGCCTTATATACACAAAGGCAAAAATATTTCAAGTAGAATGCCTGAACACAAATAGAAGCAGGAGACCTCGGGAGGCTCAGCTGGGTTTCTTGTTGTGTCACTGGACAGCTTTGCAAAGTCCTCTTAAGTGAATTAATCAGATTTTGTTCTCAAGAATAAAATATAACTTCCTTAATCTCTGAAATCTCTCCACAATTCACTCTGCTATACAAAGCAAAGGGACCCAACCTATGCAACATTAGACATAATCGTTTTATGCTTTTATATCGAAGTCTCCATCCCATGCTGTGATTTGTTTTACCAGCTTTGGGCACTGTATCACAACATTACCAATTTTAAGTGAGTAAGTATTACAATTAAGACAGTGTTTTCAAGAAGACCAACAGTGTCAACTCACCTGGACCTCTGGGAGCTCTCAGAGACTGAGGCTCTAACCAAAGAGTGTACACAGGCTAGTCTGAGACCCTTGACACATGTAGCTGAGGGCTGCCATATCTGGCCTCTGTAGAAGAGGTTGTGCCTAGTCCTACAGAGACTTGATGCACAAGGGTTGGGGGACACAGTGGGGATGCCTTCTCAGAGGGGAAGGGGAAGGGAGATGAGGAGGAACTCTGCAAGGTGGGGACAGGGGTGCAACATTTGGAATATAATTAATTAATTAAAGAACTGTGGGTTTCTGTTTTTACTCCCAATTACCTTTGTGGACAAAAGATATTAATCCTATGGTATTATCCAATCTAAAAATCTATATTTGGTTATCATTTTATCCCCCAAAACCAATAAAAAACAAAGACACAACCCTTCACTTTGGAGGATCTAAAATCACCCCATAGTAGCAGTAAGGCAGACCAGGACGTTTGTTGTAATGTATGTGCTGTCAATGAGTCACAAAACCACAATTTTCTGTAGTGTTGTTGTTGGTATAAAAACAAGTTAAGCAGGAAAAAAATTATTTGGCTTTCATTTCTACAATGTAGTCTACCAATGAAGGAAGCCAGGACAGAAACAGGGCAGTATCTTGGCAGCAGGAGCTGATGCTGAGGCCATAGCTGGGTTTGGCTTACTGGTTTGTTCCCCAAAGATTGCTCAGTCTGCTTTCTTATACAACTCAAGACCACCAGCCCAGGGATGGCACCAGCCACAATACACAGGTCCCTCCCAATTAATCACTAATTAAGACAATGCCCCACAGGCTTGCCTGCAGCCTGATCAGAAGACATTTTCTCAATTGCAGTTCCTTCCTCTGAAATTACTTTAGCTTCTGTCAAGTTGACATAAAATTCTCCAGCACACCTTGACTATGTATAGAAAGCTGGAACTGTCTCTCCCTTTCTTATTATCAGAGAAGTCAACAGAACATCCAAGCAAGGACATAGTCTTCAGCATCGTGTAGAAGAGGACTTCTAACTTCATACTTCAATGATATAAATATCCTAGTTAATACCAAAGCTGGTCATAGCATTCAAAGTTCCAAGAATACCCAAGGCTCCAAGTTAGAATGAGCACCATAGTCAATGCGTGATCCTTCTTATCCCAACCTATGCCATTATTTGTACATGACACCAGAGTCCCTTTTTCCTCACACTTAGTTCTTCTACATATTTATCATGTTCCCTCATGTTCAAGTTGTTCTGATTATCTCAGAGAATTTGCTCCTTTATCTGTGATACACTCGGCTCTACACCACTATACCTCACACTTTGTCAGGTTCTTGCTTTTTCCCATGAACATAATGAAAACTTCCTTATCCTCTTCTTCAAGATAAAAGAAAAGAAGGTTATTTGGAATGAAGACAAATCATCTTTTGATTTCTTACCATGAATAATTCTTTTATGCACCCTAATGTCTATTATTTCCCAGTGGAAATATTAACAGAGTATTTATGTCAAATATTGTTATTCACAATATAGAAATATATGTTCTGGCAACCTCTGAATGGAAACTTTGCAAATAAATCCTAGTTAAAATAGTGAACAATTCCCCCCTCTCTCATCTTCCCCTTCTCTCTCCCACTTCCTACATGCATCCATGTACAAACACACAATAAAATATAAAATAAAACACATCTGCCCACAGAAAGAAACAAATAGATTTGAAGAGTCTTCTGTGGCTAAAGAGTTAGAATTCTCAAGGTTACATTTAACCTTCAATTGCTAGTCTCTTTGAAGGGCAAAGGGCATATTTCAGTATGCTTACATTCTAAGAATGGGTTTGCTGCCATTGTTTTGAGCACAAAATAACATTATAAACACTCGAACTGGCAGAACACGCTTATTTCAACAATGGACTTCTGTGCTGTTAGCTTTCTGTGCTAAAAAATACATGGAAAACCAGATCTGGATTTTATCACAATTTATGAGCAAGATCTTTAGAAATTCTCACTTATCAGATGTTATATTTCTAAGGCAAATGTAGGTTCAGATTCCTCCCTTGACTGAGCCTAGGGAAGCAACGTTAATAAGATGACTTATGATCTTCCTGCCATGACCTCGGCTAAAGAAGCTCAACAGCATGTGGTCTTTGACAACAACCTCCAACACTCACCTTTCACATGTTTCACAGACAGGTTTTTTAATTGGAACTTGGTAGAATTTTTATAACTTATTATTTTTTTTATTGCTAGATTCCATATCAGAAAATAACTATGTTAAGAGGGATAGAGATTTGGGGCTATAAAGGAAAGCTTAAACATCTTGTGTGAAGTTCACATCCGAGGGTTTTTATATTGATTTGGAATCAATAAGCAAGATATTTTTAGAGAGTGTTTTGCAGTTCTCTGTGCTGACCAATTTCTATCTGGAATGTTTTTATGTCTGTGCCCTGTCCACCTTCAGTTTCTAATAGAGAATCGAGCGGGTCCATGCCACTAAAGTTTGCAACAAGATCTTCCATCTTCCTTCCCACTCTTTTTCCTACATTATTTACCATCTTTAATAAGATAAAATAAAACATTACTTAGCACTTGGGGATTTATTGTGCTCTTGGGGAGCAGTGAGTTTTTGTGAAAAATAGTGTGCTTTCTCCATAGTGATGCCTCAGTACATATTTGCAGTAATCAGTAATCAGGTAAATGAGATGAATGAATTTTTAAACAAATAAATGAAATTAAAAGCAAAAATAAATATGATTGATTTATCAAAATGATTTAGTTTGGTGGTAAAGATTTAAGAAATTTCAAACGCAGCTATCTTTTGCTTTTGTAGCTTGAAAATCAAAATGTTATGTTAACTTTTCCAACATCTCTTTTTGCCTATTGGGTGCTGATATTCAGTGGATAATTTATGTTCTCTCACATTTTATACTGATATTTTATTTTTAAATCTGCATTCAGTCTTTTAAATATATGTGTATATGTGTGTGCCTGAATGGGTTCTTGCAAGGTATGATGCCAAACAGACTATCACAGTCCTTGGAACAAGGGCGTCAAATAGTAGTAAGGTACAATTAGGGGCTTACAGCAACCCCTTTTCCCACAAGGACAATATACTCTCTTAACCCTTGAGCATCTTTCCAGTCCCCTATATAAATATTTGAATGCCAAGTAAAAAAAACGTGGCTTTTAAATGGAGGTAGGTAAGTTATACAGAATTCGATTAAAGGATTGATACTCATCATCTTCATGATACTTGACTTAGAAAAGTTGAGAACAATTCTTTAGATAAATTATCTTCCAAATTAGGCTCTGTGCATTGTCTTTTAAGGCTTCCATGGCTTCTTACAGGAGCAGACATGTGTTCATTCAAAGATTCATACTCAATTTTTTTACCTTGTGTTCTAGATCTATCAGGGGGACTTCGTTTTCTTCATATTTGTATCTTCTCCATTGCTTTAGGTATCACGTGTAAGTAGTGGGTCAATCAAGTTTCCTCAGAGAAACAGAATTAGTAGCATGATAGGGACTTACAGCTACTCTTACAAAAAGCCACAGACTCTACAGTTATGCCCGTAGAAGACCAAAGGATGACTACAATTTGGTAGCAATGAATTTATATTTTCATATATCCCATTTACTATTTAAACTCTAGTTGAAGCATGCAGAATATGGCTGATATTAGTTGTCAGCTTGACACATATTGGAAGTAGAAAGCTTAGTTGAAGTATTACCTCCATCTGATTGCTGTGGAGATGTCTGTGGGCATTTTCTTGACTGCTAGTTGAGAGAGAAAGTTCCAGCCCAGTGTGGAAAGTGTCATGTCTAGGGTGTTGGGCTTGAGGCTGTATAAGGAAGGTAGCTGGACATGAGCCTGGAACAAGCCAGTGAGTAGTATTCCTCCATGGTCTCTACTTCAGGTTACTGCTTAAGTTCTTGCCTTGGCTTCACCTAATGGTAGACTCAAGGTTGAAGAAGTGAACCCTTTCCTCCCCAAATAACTGTTGGTCAAAGTGTTAATCAGAGTAGCAGAAAAGTAGCTAGAAGAGGCATGTCACTATTATATGGAATATATGTCTGCCCTGGCCCCTTTCCAATGCTGTAGGTATCAAGAGTAACTGTAGTGTTTCCAATGTTTAAAGTTCTGTCATAATTAAGAGAATTCAACTACCAGCTCTTAGAACTTTCTGTTCTAGAGTGTCTCCAATCACTGCCTGAAACTTAACAATGACTCATTCTGTGTCACTCTGCACCTGATCCTTTCACTATGTCATCTTCTCATTCGGCTTCCCTGGATTCTAGAAAACAGCATCTCTGAGGCATAAATATCCTCTAGCAAGAATGGCAATCCCTTCTTCACAGCAGAAATATTCTTATCCAAGGACCTGGTTGACCAGTTGATGATCAGGCAGACTACAGCTTGGCAAAGAAAACCTACCCACACTTGCTTCTTGCTGCTGAAGTGTGTTTCCTATGTATTTAAACCTAAATTTTTATTGGCATCCTGAAAATAAACATTGGGTCATTGGATCTTTATCTCTTCCCAGCAACTAGGGATAGAAAAAAAAAGCTCTTTCCTGTCTTCACAAATGTCCATCTGTTCACTTGCTATAAGCAGCTGACCCTGAGTTATTGGGCCTTTAGAAGCTAGGGCCTTAGTTGGAAACAATGAGATTCCAGTTGTATAGGGTATGTGGAAGTGAGATTGAAGGGAAAGGGAAAAGACATGGGGTAAAAAATAAATAAATAAACGTTCATTCTAAAATATTAACTCTTTCAATTTTAGTGGCTGAGAAGTCTCTAGATCCACTAGTGACAAACTAGAGACTTTGAAAAGCAGATGGTATAGATTTATAAACATAGAAGTATAGCCATCAATTATAGACATTGACCTTGATTTGAGGTCAATGTTGAGTTCCAAGATGGTCAGGAAAAGAGGAAGAATGATTTCTTTCCTTACTTAGCCTTTTTGCTTTACTTGGGTCTATAATGGATTGGTTGAGGCAAACCACATTGAGGAGGGCAATGTTCCTTACCAACTCTACTGACTCATATAAACTCAAGAAAGAACCTCATAGTCACAGCCAGAAGGGTGTGTGATTAAATATGTGGGCAATGATAGCCTAGAAAAGTTGAAATTTGCAGCAATCCATCACAAATGTGTATGTGTGTGTGGAGGGCCCATCATGACCCATTGAAAAAATCTGGTTTTCAGTAGATTAAGTAACATAATCAAAGCCATAATTTTAAATGCCACTCACATTGGCATCTTTTCTTGTTACTGTGAACATGTAACACTAAAGAGAGGTAAGCTTCCCTGACTCACAGTAAGGAGATACATCCCCTCATCATGGGAAAGGTATAGAACAGGAATATGAGGCCGATGATCACATTGACTCTGCAGTCAGATTTCAGAGAAGAAGGGCACTATGCTTCAGTCCACTCTATCCTACTTATTTAACCTGGGATCCCCATGATGGTGCCACTCACATTCAGTGTAGCTCTTCTTCTACTAACCTTTTTGGAAGATCCTTACATGCAAACTCAAATATGTGCTTCCCTGTGGATTCTAAATGCAATCAACGAGTCAAAGAAGATTAACCATCATGCCACTCTATTTCTCTCCACACATAGCAAATTTATCTCAAACTGTTCACCTCTGCATCCTATTAGTTTTATGTGGGCCACATGAAGAGACAAGAAACAGGTTGAGTTCCTGTCAAAAAACTTCCAAGTCTAAGCATTATCTAAGATACAACCTTAATAATATTATAAAACAAACCCAATAAAGACTAGCAGAATTATTTACATTTAACAATTAAATGCATTGTAGAATATACTAGGTATCAAGAAGTTGTGGGGTATTAAGCCAATATCTATGTAAATATTGGTGGACAAATTGGGGAACAACATGTGATGGTTTAGTGAACTCTACTGGAAACCCAAATGGCTTCCATTAGAACTTACAATATTTTGGCCAGTTTTTTTTTTTTTTTTTTTGGTCACAATGGACCTTCCTATCTACAAATCAAATAATTACTGCTCAACCAAATGGAGTATATTAAAGCCTCACTCATTTGTCTTTATCATGATGCTCTCAGATAGTTCCCAAATAACTTAATAGGAAACAATTTCATTGTTGGTGAAACTATACTTTTAAAATGCATGTTTTCAATGTCTGGGAAATAATATTCAAACTCAAAATAGAAATGTTGGAGGTACACATTGCATGATTTATCAGGAACACTGGTGGCAAACCATCTACTGTATCATCATCGGGATTTTCTTCCTGTTGGTAAGAAAAGGGAACACTCCAACCCTCCAAGAAGATATGGAAAATACAAAGGCACCATAGCACTTTGAACTGAATATAAATAGAAGAGCACCACTATAACTGGTTCCTTAAATGTCACTACACACTCTATTAAACTCACCCTGGCCAAAACTATGACAACAGGTCAATGTGTGTTTGCATGTGTGTGTGCATGCCTCTTTTTCTCTCTCGCTCTGTCTCTTTTTCTGTCTCTCTGTCTCTGTCTCTGTCTCTGTCTCTGTCTCTCTCTCTCTCTCTCTCTCTCTCTCTCTCTCTCTCTCTCTCTGAATACACATCTGTTCTATGACTAATTTTCAAAAAAAAAAAAAATACTCCCATGCCTACACACACACAGTTCTAATTCAGGAAGTGGTAAACTCAATAACTTGGAAAAATGTAGAAGTCACTTTTACATATTTTGGGAAGAAGTTTTATGTCTAAGTGCAATAAAAATTTTCCACTTTGGAAAAGAAATGTCTTTCCCAATACACGTGATAATTCTTAGCTTAAAGCAAAGAAGAAGAGAGGACAAAAGCTGCTGGCCTTTTTTGAAGCCTGTAGTTACCTAAGGCATCCCACAGGAGTACTTCAGTCCTCTAGAGAGGGAGGAAAGGAAGGGAAGCTGAGTTTGCTGTTAATGCTGAACACAGCATCTCCCTCAGCTCCTGCACTTTTGGCCACACAGAGCTGTTTTATCACATCCTCTGGGGTCCTGCCAAGCTCTCTTTGTTCCTGCTTAGTCACCACATACCACAATAACTAAAGATAATTTAAATCGATGTTCTGGTGGCTCTACTGTTTCTAAAAATCAATTACATACTATTATTTTAATCTCAATAATACCACTTTACCTACCCACAGAATCTGACATTTATTTGCTCTTTCAATTACCTTTTATGGTCTATATCATATACACTCACTCCTCGTTCTTCTTCAAGCTCCATTTGTTTTCCTCATTGTCTCAAACTATAAAGTTTCCAAGTGCCTCAGGGTCAGTTCTCAGATCTTCTCTATTGTGAGGTCATTCGTAGTAGATATTTTAATGAATCCATAGCTGCTATGGTCATCTGTATACATGGACACTGTGCTGCTGCCTGACCACAACCATCCTTTCATTAAACAGCACCAGAACCCATTGGAATGTTCAGGAGGTCGCTTGCTTTCAATATACTGAAACCTTAAATCCAGACTTCAGTCACCACCATATGTTGACCGTATCTTTCTATAAGACCTTCCAGAGTCTTCCTCTTGTAAGAAACATTTATTTCTTTTAGCTGCTCAAGCCAAAACATGCACTCACATGATTGACTACTCCATCTTTTCCATAACCTGGTTCCTCAACCAACTTTGTTGGTCCTGCTTCAAAGGATTAATGTTCCAGGTCTTAAAATTCCAATATGTCATTAAACAAACCCATGTAGGTTGTAAATACTAGATGTCTAAAGTATGCTGAATCCACCTAACCATAAAATAGCATAGATTAGCAACACTGCCCATTTCACAACACCAGTTGTTTACCCTCATGGTCAAAAAGCTTACTGGGAATTGTTGATGGTTGCCACCGCCATTGCCTTAAGAAAGAGCATGGCACAACATATTTCCAGCGTTAAAACTGAATAGCTGTTACTAAATAATGGACACCTCCTATATAATTATCTAACGTTATATATCCAAACATTTAGAAGTATCCTCACTATAACTTAAGAAACCAAACACAAAATATATCTATCTGGTTATGTATGCTGTCGTTGGTAAACACTGATTTCAATTTGTTTTTGTTTCTAAACAATAACACTATCTTTAATGCTAGCAATTGTTTTTTAACCTTGCTTTTTCTTTATCAATATTTAATATATAGTTTTCTGTTTAAAGGGTTTATGTGTAGAAGGGTTGGTTGTCAGTGATGGGGCTTTGAGAAATGATTAGACAAGGGTTCTCTCACCTCATCAGTAAATAGCCCATGGAGATAAAATGTGATGGCATTATTAGGATGTTATATAATCTAAAGAGGGGTCTAGTAGGAGGAGTACACCCACAAATGAGGTTTGCCCTAGAAGGCATACTTTGTTCCAAGCCCTTGGCAAACTTTTCTGTCACCCTCTTTCCCTGTCACCATAAGATAGGCAACTCTGTTCCACTCTATGAAGTCTGTTAAAAAGTTCTGTCCCCCGGCAAAGAGAACAGGACACTATGAATTGAAATGCCATCAATTCTGGACCACAGGAAACTTCCTCGTTTTAAGTTTATTTCTCTTGCATATTTTGCTACAATAATAAAAGTCCTCCTAACACATCAATTTGTATCTCTTAACTACATTAGTAACTTCAAATGTTCAGTGCATGTTCACAAGTACACACACACACACACACATAGATGGACACACCTACATATGAAAGTATCATGTTTCACAGAAAATGAATTCAGAGATGATTTGTTCCATGCCCCTGCCTCCATGGATAATGCCACACAAACAAGAACAAAGACTGAAGGTTACTCAGGGAGGAAAATCAGATAAATACAGAAAACACATATCAGAATTTATAACATCATGGGACAGACACAAGAAAGCTGGAATGAGATTAAAGTCAAGTATCTTGATCAATGATGGTCTGGAAAAATAAATCTCAAGCTTGGTAGGAGAAGTTTGTATAAATATGTAATGTTCCCCATAGAGCTCCATGATTGAACACTTCATTTGGTGCTCCTTTGGAAGGTTGTGGAGAATTTGGTGGTGGATCTTTGATGAAAAATGTAGGTTACTGGAAAATGGGCACTGAGTCTTTACAGCTCAGCTCCCGTTTTTGTGCACTGTCTAATTCCCAAGAGTGGAAACAGTAGGATTAGCTAACCTCCTGTTCCTGGATACATGGCTTCTCTGACTGCTGTAGTCTTCACCACCATGGTGGATTGTATACCTATGAAATTGTAAGACAGAATAAGCTCTTTATTTCTGAAATGTCTTTTGTCAGAGATTTTATTATAATAGCATGAAAGAAGAAAAAGTGCAGGTACTAGACACAGAGAACTTTGATAGAAGATAGATAGATAGATAGATAGATAGATAGATAGATAGATAGAAGCTAGATGGATAAATAGAGGGATGGATGGGTGGATAGAAGATAGATAGATAGATTATAGGTAGATAATCAATGATACAAAGACAGATAGAAATCAAATCCCCATTTTTTCTGACATTGACCAAAGACTGCTGCATTCCTATACAGTAGTATATCTATCTACCAACTGTATGTATTTTCTTATTACCTGCAGTCTTTAACCTCCCTTCTGAAATGCACGTTGAAAACACAGATACGTGAATGAATTACCTTCAGGTGACTGAAAGATAAACAAAGTCCTACCACAGGAGAAGCAGCTGGAAGGAGGGCAAACCTTAACTTTGTTGGCTGGCCTGCACTTCCTAGACCTGCTCTTCTACCAGGTCCCTGAATCAGGGACTCTCATTTTATTTAAGGGTGCATTTTAACATTCACAACTTGCCAGGAGTGAACAAGTCACTTGGCTGCCATTCACACAAAAGCAGGGGGAAGAGTGGTGACTCTTTGCTATGAACTTTCAATTATTCTTATTTATAAGTACTTCTGCAAGGGGAAGCAGCATCACTATGTCTTGATTAGCTACTGTATCCTGGGAGCTCAGTAGGTTTCCTGGTGCTGATGATCATCTAACACTCAGCCCTTTCCCAGGTTGCTCTGGGATTCAAAAGCTTTCTGTGTTCTGATGGAGAGGTCTGCGGGTCTTTTCACCTGTTCTTGGGGGTGAAAGTTTTCAGCACCTGTTGGGATTATCGTTGCTCTTTCCCCTGCAGCTAGGAGTCTCCTAAGAATGTCTTAATTTTCTAGATATAAGTTAGAGTCTCTTTTCAGCGCAGGAGGCATCCGCTTTTATCCTGAAAATATTTAGGGTAGAAATGGTAACAATATGAGTTCAGTCAGTTGAGTTGAACCATAAACCAAGGTACAGAGAACCGAAAAGAAAAATAGAGTGTGTGTGTGTGTGTGTGTGTGTGAGAGAGAGAGAGAGAGAGAGAGAGAGAGAGAGAGAGAGAGAGAGAGAGCAAGAGAGAGGCTTCATATTTGAAGATTAAACATTTTTTAGTCCAAATGTTACAAAATCTCAGAGAACAAAATTCCAAGTGTAAAGTCTTACT